>NC_092357.1:41390434-41690434 GCF_963676685.1 Mytilus edulis | reverse complement strand
AACTTGTCTAATAGAAAAGTCAGTTGTTGGAAATGGTGGTCCATGTTCTCTTAGTCCAACTATAAGTTCATTGTCTTTATTCACATGCAGAGACAGGGGTATCATTGGTGATGTATCCACAACGGTTTTAATCTCGCCTGCATGAGTTAAAATACGAACTTCTTTATAACCTATATCATTGAAAAAAGTTTCACCGTCTTTAGTTACAGCAATGTCAAATATTATTTTTTCTAATGTTTCCAATGTCCTGATGGATGATTTTAGCATCTTCCCCTTAACCAATTGAGACCTTTCTTGTGGTTTATTACAGGTGAAGTATACATCCTCATCACCAGAGCACGATAGAGAAGTAATAACAGGTACTGCCGTTGTGTATGTATTAAAAACTGAAGAAATTACCTCCGATGCAACATCCCTTTGAGAAAAATTCTCCTTCGAAATATCGGAAATAGAGACGATTTCATGATCCTGAGCAGATTTTAGTCGTTGGTGGATTTTCTCCTTACACGACGTACACATGAATACATCACATTCTTCACATTTCCATTGTACTGCTTGTTCATTACAAAAATGACAAGACAGAGGCACTTGTGCTTTTCTTAAACTGACCGACATCGACGCCATTTTTTTAGTTTAAGGGTGTATATTACTTTCTCGTTCATTTAATGTGACGCATACTGAAAGTTATCTATAATTTGATTGTTATCTATTTGAACTTAAAAGTAAACACATTATTTGTATTGATCTGGTTAAGTTATCATTTTCTATTGTTTGCTCACATTTAAGATCATTTAACTATAAAATAAATGCAACTTATTAAAAGTTTTTAGAAAATAAGGAGTTGTTGCAACTTCCGACACAGTTCAAATGACGAAGATATGAGCTACTATATATCTATAGGTAACAGTACAGCTTTTAATGATAAAAAAATGATATATAGAATTAGAGTACTATGATATTATGAAGAATGTCATTTTTCTTAGGAATTCCAGTGGCATCATATTATCATTATGAAGGCTAAAATTAAAAATTTGACCTTTATGTCCTTATTTAGTCACAATAACCTTAACGTATATCATAAAGGCGACTTCAGTCGTTTTGTTTCATGAGTGTTCAATAAGTCTTCATATGAACCTATTGGATTTAGTAAAATGAATTAATGTATTCTTTTGATTGACAAATAGACTGTGTTATTTCATTGAAGAAGATTGTCTTTTTAATGGTACAATTAGTTGTTTTCAAATTGGTGATTTAGATTGACTTGAAAGATTTTAGGTCATCAAATGTTGCTGTTAATTATCGTAATATGTTGAGATCGGTGTCTAAGGTTTGACCCAGACAAGTAAACTGATAGAATCTTTTCCGTCTAAACTCTTCGATAGTATTTATAATAAATCCTTATTGTCTATTTGGACCTGGCAACTATTTTCTGCAAAGTATGGAGATACAGTTTAAGGTCGGTTAATTGACTGCCACTGGAAATATTCTTAATACCTTTTGACGTCCATCGTGCAACACTTTCTCAAGCGTTGCAATTTTTCAACTTATAAAGGGGCAACTCTTGAACGGTAAATGACTCACTGTCCAAAATCTTGATGTTTTATTTAGCATTGTGCGGAAAACTTAATTTAGAGTGTAGAAACGAAAAAAATGTGTAATGTTAAAAGTTGTAAAGGGCATAACTCGAAAATGGTAAGATACTAGCTGCTAAAAAATAGAAATCTGTCTCGAGTATGTGTATGAGTTTCATAAAATGTGCATGAGGCAAACACAAGATAAGAGTGCAGAGCGAAAATGGGACAAACAGAAGACGAACAGTCAAGGATAACACTCCAGTTTTGAACGTTTAAATGATCATATATCACATCATCTGTCATGTGTATTGTCTCTGTTGAAAATCAACTGGACAATGTGAAAGGTCGTGGATGAGAATGACAACAGAGGGAGCGCTTAACTCATTTCTTTTAAAAAAAATAATCTAATAACGTGACTATAAAAAAAAGTTTGTGTAGAAAGATCATGTATATATGTAACACAGGATAACATCTATCAATATATGTTATCAAAGTTTAACAGTTATTTACTTTAAGTGTACCCATGAAAATATGTACCCAGGTACACAAACTGTTTATATAAAATGTTAACTGCCAAAAAAAAAAATAAAGTCCATTTTTCAGTCAAATTTTGAAAATGAAATAAAGAAGTAGGTCCAGTAAGACCCCTTTTTGGCCCCAAAATATTGCAGTTTTACAAAATTGTTAAAAGGTAAACTTTTAGTTATTGATTGGAAAGTAGAATGCCAATGCTACATAAATATGGGCTGTTTTTGACAATACACAGCACATATATCGGGTACTATCATCATTAAGTCATGCTAAATTACTGAAATCTTCACAATTTTAGCATTTTGGTTAAATTTTAGATGGTTTCCGTCTTAAAAGAGGGACGAAAGATACCAAAGAGACAGTCAAACTCATAAATCTAAAATAAACTGACAACGCCATGGCTAAAAATGAAAAAGACAAACAGACAAACAATAGAAAGTGGCCGCATTTGTGTTCATTCTCAATATTGAAATGTAAGTTGTATTTGATGTTAATACATAACATATATAAAGATTGAGGATGAACACGGATGTGGCCACTTTCATTTTTGACAAAATACATGTGAAAAGTGACATTTTTCGTCATATTTGAAAGATTTTTCATATTTAACATGGAATAGCAGCGTTATTAATGAGTAAATCAGTTTAAATCTTTCACATATACTTATTGAATCAACTGAAATAGACACTTAAGTGTTAAAAAAGTGTCCAAAATCTTTTGTCAGATGAAACTGAAATTTGAGGCCAAAATCGGCCCTTACCGGACCTACTCCTTTAATTTTTCTCCATTGATACTTTCTTATGAGCATAAAAACACTGTGATAGTTTCATTAAATTATGTATGGACTGCATAAAACAAAAATTGTACTCATGGAAGTCACTTTGAAAATGTATAAACCACACATAAATTCAATTTTAGAGAACTCCATGCATTTACAACAAGTGTTATACCAACCAATATTGGTAAAATTAAAGTTGCCTTTTCTGAATCTCATGTAGGGTTTAATGGAACAGCCCCAAAGATTTTGACAAATTTATTGAAATCATAATGATCTAACATCATATACATTTGTACTAAATCTAAATGGTGACAACTCAGAAAGAGCAAAGTAAGATGGCTATGTTTTGCTTTGGTGTCTAAAATAAGGGAAGTCAAAAACATTATTCCTTTGAATATAAAATAATTGTCATCACAGTGTTTATCCTGGTTTATATAAGCGGAAGGTCTGGGCTGGCCATAAAACCAGGTTCAATCCACCATATTTTCTTAAAGTGTCACGTACCAAGTCAGGAATGTGGAAGTTGTTATCAATTATGTCCATTTCTATGTATGTTGGCGTTTGTTTTTCTTGCACTTCAGTGTTTCTGTTGTTTCATTATTTTCCCCTTATAGTTGATGTGTTTCCCCCTGTTTTAGTTTATGACCTGAATTTGTTTTCGCTTAAACCATTTATACCTATTCAACTAGAAATTCATAAACTGCATTCCAGGCAATCTTTGTTTTGTTTTGACTCATACCAACAACTTAAGAAGAATATATTTTCTAGATCAACAGAGATTTTTCTGTAAACTGTCATTGCATTATACAAATGTATTAAGGAAGTTCGCTTGTCATGTTTGGAATTTTTACATGTATAATTATAAGCCATCTGTAAAAGTATTATAAAATCCTTGTTATTTTCTAATAGCTTTTGAGCACTTAAAGTTGTAAATGATAAAGCCATGAAAAATCAAGAGAGAACATTTTCCCACCAAAATTTTCAATGGCTAATATCTCTAAAACAAGCACATATTTTAATTTTGCTCTTTTGGTTCCTTTATCAATACCCTTTCAATATATACTAGTGGTATGAAAAGCTTGTTATTTTTAAACTGAGTTGCGAACTTCTTTAAGAGATGGAATGTAAAAAATTGCAAGTACATGTGATGTATATAGACATTTTGAGTATGGTACAAAAAAATTAATAACAATTTATTTCTGTTTTATTACCCTGAACAGATTTCCAATCATAATCAGTTTCAACAATCTAGTTTGCAAAACAAAATTTTATAAACCGCGAATAATTTATAACATTATAAAACAAGAAAACAGGCTATAATATTCAATTCATAAATGCAGATTTAACAATAACTGGTAAATAAACATTCTCATTATATGCATGGTTGATTCATTTAATTCAATGGGTAATAATTTCCAGGATTAGGGATAAATTGCATTTTCATGGATATTTGAATAAATGGTTTTACAAAAGTCTGCAAAAAAGCTTAATAATAGTTTGTACTTTTTTGAACATTTAAAATTCCTGGTTCACCTATACCCTGGATATCCACAAAAATGTAAATCCCACAAATAATAATAATCCACATTGGTTGAGCTCTTTTCCCCAACACAAAGTGCTTTATATATATAAACAAGAATGTGTCCACAGTACACGGATGCCCCACTCGCACTATCATTTTCTATGTTTAGTGGACCGTGAAATTGGAATAAATTCTCTAATTTGGCATTAAAATTATAATGATCTTATCAAAGGGAACATGTATACTAAGTGTCAAGTTGATTGGACTTCTACTTTATCAAAAACTACCTTGACCAAAAACTTTAACCTGAAATTTGCACTATCATTTTCTATGTTCAGTGAACCGTAAAATTGGGGTCAAAACTCTAATTTGGCATTTAAATTAGAAAGATCATATCATAGGGCACATGTATTCTAAGTTTCAAGTTGATTGGACTTCAACTTCATCAAAAACTACCTTGACCTAAAACTTTAACCTGAAGCGGGACGGACGGACGGACGAACGAACAGACGGACGGACGAACGGACGCACAGACCAGAAAACATAATGCCCCTCTACTATCGTAGGTGGGGCATAACAAGAATTTTTCCCACAAAAAGTATACTTAGAATATGTTTTACTTTTTTTTTTATACTTTAATTATTTTCCCCAGTATTAGTATAAAATTACCATATGTACAAACCATTGTTTATATAAAATATGCAATAATAATTTAATTTTGGATGTAACACGTCTTCTGATTGGCTGACTTTATTTTTTTATGAACCCATATACATAATTTAGTCATGTTACCGTGACGTCATCAACGTTTTTTCATGGGTTTCTACGGTTTAAAATGGAATTTAGAATTAAATTATAAGAAGTGACTGTAATATTTTTTCTGTCTATTCGAAATAACATTAAAAATGTGGTGCACACTGTTAAAAACCCGCTACGCGCGTTATTCAGTGTGCACAAAAATTTTTATGTTATTTCTTCATAGACAGAAAAAATATTACAGTCATTCCTTAAATAATCCAAATACAAAATATTTTTCCACAAATGAGTTAAGTCGGATAGAAATCAACCTTATACAATTCTATCCAACGCAGCCCGTTTATAAAATGTTCAACCAATATTGCTTCAATATCAAATTCCCCCCTTTAAATATTGCTAGATGAAGGGCTTGCAGTTGTGGTATCCTTAATTTCCTGTACAATTCTACATAGTAATACTCAAGACAAAAATTCAAATCAGTCTTGACCTATAATGGTTTACTTTTTTAAATTGTTATTTGGATGGAGAGTTGTCTCATTGGCACTCACACCACATCTTCCTATATCTATTCAATGTAGAAGCTTAGTTGGGAAAATAACAAAATTGAAGTATTGTCAAACAGGAAGTGACTACCAAAATACTACACCATTTCTTAAAATATAGGCCGAGTAGTATGTAACGAAAGTCATGGATGACTGAACTAATGAAGGACTGACATGCTGATTGCAGTATACCTCACACTCTGTGGGTGGGATTTAATAACATAAATACTGTGGATTCATTTATTTTTCCTGGATACCAATTTTCATGGATTGAGAAAAAAAAATCATTTTTTTTATACTTTAATTCGAGGTAGGTAACCTAGAAATCCAAGAAAATTGGTATATGACAAATAATAATAATGAATCCACAGCATATCAGAATATTTATACTTTACCATTGATCCATTATTATAAAACACACCATTTCAAATATTATATCATAATTAGAATAGGACACTTCATTGTCAGTAGGTTTCTACCCTTCTCCATGTCCAATCATACTAAAATGCATTGACTAGCAGTTCCAACTTACAAAGCTTGGACTTCATGTTCAACGTAAAATTGGATGATTTGTAAAAGTTAATGATAAGAATGCCAAATTTTTGTATTTCAAATGATTCATCTATTAAATCATATATTCCTTTGTTTTAGTTTACAATGATACATACACAACATGCATGATCCATTGTTATAAAACTCTTGCCAATTTCTTTCTACCCTTTTTAAAATACTGTAAATAAATTCATATATGATTGTGCCCAATTATTAACAAGGTTATAAAGGTGTGGACAAAAATGTTAGATTAATTATTGCAATTTCAGGCAAATCTGCATACATATTTATGTACCAAATTCAGAATAAAATTTCTTATTTTTGACATTCTCATCCAGTCTCATTATTCATATTCATAAAAAAACATCTCCATAATTACTGAATTCTTTCACATTTGCATCTTTCTGCAGACGACACAACTTTATTTGTTTATTTTGTGTAATAGCTTAAATTTCGTAACTTGAAATTATTTTTTTTTTTATCCTCTTTGTGTGTATTTGCACATGAGGCAACTTCTGAATTGCGTAATCTCTGTATAAAATACATAATCATTTTTTCTATTTCACCACATATTTTTCATTACATGTAATTTGTTTAGCCTAATACTTTGTATCAAAAACATAAACAATCATGGCAATAAAAAGAAAAACAATTAATACAATAAATACACAAACATATAAATATAAAAATTACATGAATATAATGTAGCACCACTAAAATTAATCCCTCACATTGTATCATACACTATAACGTATCCCTCATAATAAATAACATATTTACATGACCTATCAGATTCAGTAGGTAAAACAATAATAGAAAACAGACTGTTCTAAATCTTAATAAAGCACCCAATTTGTGAGGGTCTAGTTTGGGGAATCTTTCTTTCTGTATACAAAAATTTAAGTCCAATTCCCTCTGGGGAATCTTCCTTTCTGTATACATAAATTAAAGTCCAATTCACTCTGGGGAATTTTCCTTTCTATATACATAAATTAAGTCCATTTCCCTCTGGGGATTCTTCCTTTCATATATATTTATATTTGCTAATATCAAATTTTAAGATTTAAGTTACATGGTCTTTCAAATGTTGTTACTGTTTTATCATTTGCTGCCATCAAGGTACCTTATAATCTGTTTTTCAGCCAATACTTACATTATTGGACTTCTCACATGTACAAAATCCATGAAATTTGTTGATGTGTATACCTGTTTTACTTTTTTGGAATCGAGGGTCACTGATGAGTCTTTTGTAGACAGACGTGCGTCTGGCGTAAATACAAAATTTGAAACTTAGTATCTCTGATGAGTTTATTTGTTGAAATAGCTTATTAGAATTACGTACGTTCATTGCAGCTGAACATTTTGGTCGTGGGTACACTATTTCAGTAGACATATTAACAGATAATGCGTTCGTATCGTTAATAGTTGTATATAACTCAGTATATGGTCCTGATGGATGATCTGCACAAAAAAAAAAGTAACAAGTATCACATCTTTGTGTCAAATAACGAAATCAACTGGCATATGAATTTGGAGTACCAAACGTTGACAGAACTTGAAAATATTGAATCAATCTAAAATATCCATTGTTAAAAGTCCTTTAACCCATATATACAAAAAAATAACTATATTGCTATACTGCTAAAAAGCAAAATCACAAAAATACCAAACTCAGAGGAAAATCTAATCGAAAAGTCCATAAACACATTCTGTAGGTCGTCGGCTACCTGTAGCAAGCTTATTGTACAATATAAAATTGAGAATGGAAATGGGGAAATAGCATACACATTCTTAAAATAAGCTCGCAAAAGCTGGTATATGTTCTTCAAATTATTGTGAAAGTAAATGTATTGACATCGAAAGAATAAGACTGAAAAAAAATTGAAAAAAATTTATTTAAGATGGATAAAAACAAATATAAATGTAAAACTATCTTTATTCATGTTAAAGCTTTCGGAATTTTTTTTTTACCTTGGGTTGTGCTGGACGTCATACCTATGCTATTGTGTAATTAAGTCATACCTATGCTATTGTGTAATTAAGTATTGTGTAAAAAAAAATAAGTATCAAGTATCACATCTTTGTGTCAAATAACGAAATCAACTGGCATATGAATTTGGAGTACCAAACGTTGACAGAACTTGAAAATATTGAATCAATCTAAAATATCCATTGTTAAAAGTCCTTTAACCCATATATACAAAAAAAATAACTATATTGCTAAAAAGCAAAATCACAAAAATACCAAACTCAGAGGAAAATCTAATCGAAAAGTCCATAAACACATTCTGTAGGTCGTCGGCTACCTGTAGCAAGCTTATTGTACAATATAAAATTGAGAATGGAAATGGAGAAATAGCATACACATTCTTAAAATAAGCTCGCAAAAGCTGGTATATGTTCTTCAAATTATTGTGAAAGTAAATGTATTGACATCGAAAGAATAAGACTGAAAAATAATTGAAAAAATTTTATTTAAGATGGATAAAAACAAATATAAATGTAAAACTATCTTTATTCATATTAAAGCTTTCGGAAATTTTTTTTTACCTTGGGTTGTGCTGGACGTCATACCTATGCTATTGTGTAATTAAGTTTGCTATATGTAACCGACAACAGGCTTTCATTGTTTTAAACTTCTTATAAGACTATTATTTTCAAAGTTTATATAAACTGTTCAATAATAATAACATGAATACGTGATCTTTATCAAACGTTTCATGAAGATAATGTTTGTTTGTGGTTGGCCATATGAAAATATATTGTTACAATGTTTCATACAAAGAAATAATTTGGTTTCAATTTTTTTAAGTTCGATCTGTATAATGCATCTTGCTTAGTTTATTTTAAAGTTATAAAGTCAACTTATTCATGCTATATTCATGAAAAATTACATCAATGTTTTTCATAGTAAACCAGTATTTTTGTTCTTCTGATGAGTTAAGTCTTTTTCAACTGATTTTGATAGTTCGTTCTTATGTTGTACTGATATAACACTGTCCCAGGTTAGGGGAGGGTTGGGATCCGGTTTATATGTTTAACCGCGACTTTAATTTTGTTTAATGCAATATAACCGTAAAATTTAGGATATGAAATACCGTTTTTATGTGTTTTTTGACAAGTACAGCCAAATTTACTAATCAAACAGTTGTATCTATTAAAGAATTAAGTTAAATCTTTCAGTTGAATTTTGACTTTTGGTATCTGTTTCATGTTTGTAAAGAAGATATAAAGAAATTATACAACTTGGTAAGACAGACGCGCGTTTATCTACACAAAAGTGATCAGTGGGTCTATATTAATTGTCTGAATATGCTAACTAATCGTTTTAACGACATAAAAGAGGGACAAAAGAAACTAGATGGACAGTCAAACTCATAAATCGAAAATAAACTGACAACGCAATAGCTAAAAATGAAAAAAAGACAAACAGACAAACAATAGTACATATGACACAACATAGAAAACTAAAGAATAAGCAACACGAACCCAACAAAAACCTAGGGGTCATCTCAGGTGCTCCAGAAGTGTAAACAGATCCTTCTCCACATGTGTCACCCGTCGTGTTGCTTATGTGATAACAAATTCGGTAAATAGTCTAATTGGCATGTCACATTCATGAAAGGGGAGGGGATTGTAGTTACGATGTAATGAACATATCCGATATCAATTTTGGAACAGTTATTCCATAGCGTTCAACCAATTCGTGATGGCGACCGTAAAATTTACGAGGGGATGATTTTAACTTCACCATTTGGAACTCTTGGTTTGATAGCTTCCTTGTGAGCAGCAACACTCTATCAAGAAAAATCATGATAGGAAATGCAAGCACGGGAATATCGTATCAATTGGGAGATATATACCCCGTATGTAGGTGCTGCTGGAATGTTGCTACTTAGAAATGAAAAGTTCACAATTGGAAAGCTGAAATCATCTCTTTTGTCGTAAAGTTTTGTTTTCAACCGACCCTCATTGTCAATTTCTAAATGTAAGTGAAGATATGAGGCCTACTTAACTGTATCTGTATCATCCTCTATCTCTAGTTAATAAAGTGACCTATCATTTTACAGGTTGGTAAATCGCCTGTCGCAATGTGCATTATAAATGTTACATTATTTAATTATTTTCTCTTGCAATACACAAATCAATTGATTTGGTTTTTTTTCAATTTCTATCTTACTAAATTGTGCACTTCCCTGTAATCTTTGTCCAGCCAATGGAGAAAAGCGCTATTGCATCATTTTCCCCATGCTGAACTAAATCTATGCATTAATTACGAAATCTTTAAAGTATATATTATCGTAGTGTATGAAATTGATAGCATTTGCTTTTTTTTTTTAAACGAAAGGGTATTTTTTGGCTACTATGTCGAAAAGATACCACAACTGTAAATTGAACCTTCGAATGTCAACGCTTTCTAAGGTGTAATAATGCTTCATTGTTTTTCCTTTTCGAAATCAAAGTGTCTCATGATGTATAGGTTTGGTGAATTTGATGGTTAAAGTTCAATTTCTGTATAATGCATTGCGTATCATTCCCAGACAAGTTATTGAGAACTAATATTGATGTCTTGTCTTTTCTCTGCATTTCGATTTGTTGTTTTGTTGTTTTTGTGTTTTAACGATTGTGTTTATAGTTGATTTCTCCCCTTTGGTATCCTACACCTACTTAAGGTATTCCCCAAAACGTTTCTCATATATCATGAGACTTAGCTTTTTATAAATAGATCCAAGCAAATCGAATGATTTCACGATTGCATAACAATGGAATATTCGATACATGTTTTAAAATAAACATAAATAAAACTTACGCATCAATATGAAATACTATCATTTACCAATATTGTATCTTTAAACTATAAAGTGAAGTGTTATTCTTTTAATGGTTTAGATTACATCATTTTTTATTTACACAGATCGAAATCAAAAAAAGACTGGGGATATTTTTTACCCGTACACTTGTGCCGTGTTCGGATATATTCTTTTCGTGTGTGTTATCTAGGGTAACTGATCTTCAACATTAAACACTTACTCTGTCAGATACCAGAATACAGCAGATCTACCACATGTAAGAACAACTGCATATGGCCTACAATCCTTCAGGTATGCGGATGCTAGGCTTTGGAATGAGCTGCCAGATGAGCTTCGAAAGCAATCATCTTTAAATCAATTCAAGAACTTGATAAATTCTTGGTCTGGCAGCTCATGCCAATGCTTTGCCTGCAAAACCACTTAATCTATGTTCATTATTTTTTTTCGGTTTGTTGCTTTATTTTCAGCATGGCAAATTTATTTTATTATCTTTACTATAGTGCTCCTGCTGCTTTGTGCTAATTTTAGAAACTTTATGTGCTTTTAATGTGCTTTCTATGTGCAAACCATTTTATTTGTGCTTTTGTTTTAATCTCATAATTGCATTTATCAGTATGTGTTTAACTTATACGATGCTTAAAGAACTTTTGTGCTGCATGGTTATATACTGATATGAACTCTTGCTTCATATGTTTAATGTTGTGTGCATGACTCGATATGTATGTTTTGTTTTACTTGTTGTTATGTCGGTTTTAAAAGCTCTTCAGAGCTTATGTTTATAATTGCTTGCTTATACCGACTCTAAATAAAGCTTTATGATTATGATTATGATTATGATTATCAGTTGTAATCTGCATCTCCACAAAATATTACATTAGATTTTGTTTTTAATTATTTTAAACGATCTTAAATCGCCTCTATCAACTGATCAGATAGTAGTTTTTAGTTGACCAAATGCATATACATACATTAGATAAAGCTGAATAGGTAGTAAAATCATTTGTCTTTTACAATACAACTGGTATATAATGATTCAAATGATACAATGTGGATGAATTTATCGGTTTACTAGAGCTCAATCATGTAAATTAACAACGCGTCATCACTAGTACGGTTCAATGTTTACGATTATAAAGATTAGTTGGTGTAATGGGGATATCATTTTGACGAAGAAGAACTCTGGCTGTATAAATAACATCGCACTCTTACTCTATACAATACTGTGGATCTAACTTTGATACAAATCTTATAAGGATGAACAAAAGGTTTTTTCGTTGAGGAGTTCGTCGTTTACTGGTTGGGTGGCTCCTTTATTCCTGTAGTGTTTCTGTGTAGTGTTTTGTTTTGTTTTATAATAATGTTACTAGCTTTTATTATTTTCCTTTGTTATCCACATTGATCTCATTATCATCATGATCATCGATTTCAGATAACCAGTACATAGAAAGACTGTACTTTATTAGAAACTAATATTAATTGTTAACAATTACCTGTCAAATTCTAGCAAAATCAAAATGATACTCTCCATCCACGTCACAATTTGTTAAAAATAAATGTCCTTTTCTTCTAACCTGTAAACGCACTCTCTTTTTTGGACAATAGTGGTGTGTAATACTAACTTACACGAACAATACATATTAAATAATATAATCAACGGAACAGAAGAACGGCCCAAAGAAATCAAATTTTGCAAAAAAGCGTTGATCACCAAAAAAAATAATTATATAGAAATATTATATAAATGAACAAACTGAAACAGACTGTGTTGACGAAAACATATGTCTATACTGTAATTGATTTAATGCGTAATGTATAATTATTCAAATTAGAAGGTGCGCAATTAGACAGCAGTTGCGTGTTGCAATTTAAGATCAATTTCTTATCAAGTACTGTGATTTGCTTTCAGTTACAGATTCACTTCTTGACCAAGGAAGACACAGGTTTGTACAATTTGGTCAAACTTTCAGTATTCTAAGTGTTCTTCATGTAAATGAACATTTTGTTTTAGTTATTTTGTAAAGAGAAATAGTGTAAAATGTCTTTTGATATATATCAAGTATTTTCGTTTGATATATGAACGAAGAAATTTTAGTGTTGCCTGCAATATTTAACCGAAGAAAAAAACATGTATCGCACCCATTTTATCGCCTTGTTATTATCCAATATATTCATTTTTGTTTGATTTAGCAATAGAAACGTGTAAATTAGTCCACGATTTTGTTTTAGAATGATACAACTTGCAATCGGGTCAATTTACTGCCATTTCATTATTTTGATAGATTTTCACATGACTTACCATCTTAGTATGGATATATTGCTTGTTTAATCAAAATAAAGAGGCACAATTTCCTTGTATTCAACCCTAAAAAATCAGTGTTTAATAATGACCGGGTTTTTAGACAAATGGTCCCAATATTTTTAAGAAAATTTGAATGAGACAAAGGTGTTATTAATTTTGATAAATCAATACCTCTACTTTATAACTGTCATTTAATGAAGGGCAATAACATATTATCTCAATAAATCACTAAATCGTATACAAATTTTCTGTTCGGTATATACGTTCTACTACAAATTCCCAGTGTTAATTTATATATTATTGGATCCTTTATAAAAACAGTCTTTAGAACTTAGTACAAGGGACACATAAATTAATCGTTTTAACCTCATGCGTCTTTTAAATTTGAAGTCAATAAAAAAAAATTGAAGTGAACCACGGAATTTAAAATACAAGTGGATAGCTGTGATGTATCAGAAAAATTCTGTGTAGTAAAAATTCAAATATAGCTCCAGGCAGATCGAATGATGTCATGTTTGTCCACGACTGCATAACAATGAAACATTCGATACATGTTTTGAAATAAACATTTCTAAAACTTACGCATCAACACATTAATTTATAGGCGAGTGTAATATTTGAAAAAGATGTCTAGTTAAGGACTTTAATGCACCCACCTAACACACGGCTAATTTCTTTTTTAAATGAAAGAACAATGATTTAACTTTGATTTTTGCCCGGTCGTCACAAAATCGTACGGTGCAGTTTTTGTAAAATTGACGTTTATTTCAGAAATTAGTTGAAAATTATAAAATTACGACATGTTTTTCAAGCAAAATAAAATTAGTCGTATCTCTTTTTTTAGACAGAATAATTAAGTGAATTAGATTCTTAAAATAATGAAAAACAATATGTACAACTATAACTCCGCATGCTTTTGCATTCCTTCTAAATATTTGACATTTTGTACGAACATTTTCTTAATCCTGACCTTTTCGGATCTACAATTAAATATTTTATCAAATGCTTTTGCACTCTATCCGTTTTAGAACACACCAAATCACTCATCTGTTATCGTTTTTTCATTCAAGATCAAGACTTTATCTCAACATTTCTTAAAATCACGAATTTCTGTAATTTTATGATGTTGGGTAACATCACTATAGTTTCCGGAATCCCTTATCTATTTCGTTATCGTTTTATTACTAAATATATATGTCAATTTCCGTGTACTTAAGGTTCATCATAAGGAATTGAAAAATATGGCCGTGTTTACACCTCCAAAATTACTATGAGTACAGACAAACTGGTACATCCAGGAAAGTTTTAAGGCATGGCAGGAACTAGATATATAAAAGTTATATGAAGTCTACGTTTCAGAAAATTAAAAACCTACCTGGATTTTGATGGTCATTTTTTTCCAGTCTGCAGAAGATAGCAAAATAAACAAACACCCGAGTTTCATTTGATACGGTCCACTCAGTTACACAGTTTAAACCTGTTAAATCACCTATTGTTTACAGGTGTCTATTGTCCATCTATTGTCCATTTAAATCAATACTACTCACAACATTGATTATATGAGGGGAGCTTCTCAATCGTTTTCACTACTTAGTTAATTTTTGCACCTTCTGCAGGAACGAAAAAAAATGGATAGCAAAATCTAGAAAAGTTTATAATTTTCTGAAACACAAAATGCATTTAAAATTTATATATCTAGTTCCTGCCATCCCTTAAAACTGTTGAAGTTGTATAGGTTAGTCTGTACTCAGAGTAAACTTTGGGGTGTAAATACGGCCATTTTAGCCAAAAGGTTATGATGAACCTTAATAGTGCTATTAGAGTACGATAAATCATATTTAAACGGTTCTATTTCTATCTTGAACTTCAGTGTAGCTTAAATAGATAAAAATCGTCCGAAATTAAGATCAAATCAAAGTAAAACATAGTTTTTGAGTTCTGTAGAATTCACCCATTTCTAAATAAGAAATCGTATCGGAAAATTGTAGAAAACTTTCCGAGTCGTGTCAAATTTTCACAGTCCAGTTCACAATGAAACCCTTCCTATGCTAAAGAGCAAAAACTATCCATTGATGGACACAGATGCATAGTCTGTCATGTATTTACTACATAGAAACTATGTAGTTAAACACTTAAATGAAGATACAGTTGTATTGCAGCAGTGGGAAAACGAAAAGATGAAGTTTACATAAGACTGGTCGATGAATATGAAAAAAATGAAAACATCCCATTTGAAAATACAAAATATCATAAGAGTTGCTATGAATATTTCAAAAGTAAGCACAACCTATCATCTTCTGTTTTATCTGTACAAAGACTTTGTACTACATGTACCAATTCTACCGACCAGTCTCTTCTCATATATCAATGAGGGCAGTAGATCTACCACTCATTCTGATCTGTCTGTTTGTATATTTTGCAAATGTATAAAGCCTATAAGCAAGTTACACAACTTCATAAGGTATCCTCTGAGTAGCAAACTCAAGCTTTATTGAGTTTTAATACATATATCTCCTACAATATATAAAAAAGAAGATGTGGTATGATTAACAATGAGACAACTATCCACAAAAGACCAAAATGACACAAACATTAACAACTATAGGTCACTGTACCGGCTTCAACAATGAGCAAAGCCCATACCGCATAGTCAGCTATAAAAGGCCCCGATAAGACAATGTAAAACAATTCAAACGAGAAAACTAACGGCCTTATTTATGTAAAAAAAATGAACGAAAAACAACTATGTAACACATAAACAAACGACAACCACTGAATTACAGGCTCCTGACTTGGGACAGGCACATACATAAATAATGTTGCGGGGTTAAACATGTTAGCCGGATCCCTCCTAACCTGGGACAGTGGTATAACAGTACAACATAAGAACGAACTATAAAAATCAGTTGAAAAAGGCTTAACTCATCAGATGGGCAGAAATACAAGTGGACGTAATGATATGATTTACAAAAAACTCATGATAATTTTACATTAAATCTTTATACCATCGAGCTTGCATCGCTAAATATTTGCTACAAAATTTGAAGTCGGAAAGAAAAGAGCTATTTTATTCTGAACAAAAAAGAGCTTTTACTAACACTTCGACGATTAAAGATAACGTGCTCTAGTACACAATGAAGTATTCTGGTTAACAACTTTAATTACTTGATCAGTTAACCGGGCTTAATTTATGCCCGAGGATCGCCGCCGGGAAAACTACATAACATATTATCAGCTTCAACAAATACTAAAAATATATGATCAATTTATAGTTACAATGTACATGTATGTATACAGCCTTAACAAGGCCAAGGTACATCCAATATTGTATACAGTAGCTCTATAATTTTGTCTTATTCTTTTTAACTCTTTTTCATTTAGATTTAGCATTACAAATGCACCGTATTTATGGACACACCTTTGATAACTATTAACAAGTTTGACTGATCAACAGATTAGAAAAATTGAAAATGGGGCATACATTCTACATGACATTATTTTTCTTCTGGGGGTCAAAATTTTATCCAAGACAATGTCGACCTAACTACAGAAACAATAAAAGTTCTCCATATGACTTTGGTTGGTTAAAAGGCAACATCGGTCCGGTATGATGTTATCCAACTTTCTACAATATTTGATCTGTTCACGCAGGGGGATGGTTGAGATTGCAAAAACATGTTTAACCCCGCCGCAATTTTGCGCCTGTCCCAAGTCAGGAGCCTCTGGCCTTTCTTATTTTTGTATGATTTTTTGTTTTAATTTCTTGAGTATATTTCGAAGCTTAATGTGACGTCCATTATCATCTCAAACTAGTACATTTTTGTTTAGGGGCCAGCTGAAGAACGCCTCCGGGTTTGGGAGTTTCTTGCTGCTTTGATGACCCATTGGTGGTCTTCGGCCGTTGCCTGCTTTTTGAACGGGTTGGTGTCTCTTTGACAAATCCCTCATGTCCATTTCCAATTTTTAATTCAATCTGTATATGGTAGATCTTGTGTCCGCTTTGAGCAAAACATCTGCTGTACTGGTATATGCCCATGGCAAGGAAGTTGTCTTTGTATGGATAGTTTGATCGATAAGAATGATGAGATTACAAGTTAAAATGAAGCTATAATAATCCGATATTGCAATATTCCGACACCTAAATGGTCCTATATCCCATTGGTCCGACGTTTCGATCATTTAGGTTATACGCTAACGGAATTTTAACATAAGAAAGCCAAATAAAAGGTTCAATATCAGGATAACCTTGTCCTCCGTTTGAAGCGGTAAAACATGATATAAAAAATTAATACGTAGTGCCAAAGTAGCCGAAGGTTATCACTAGCGTAATTTAAAAAAGTACAAACTCATTTGTCAAGTGTTGTTAGATTAATAAGATATCTCAAGATACACGGCGGCCGACTAAAAATTGTCAATTTGTTGATATAAATATACTAGTAGCACTTTACTCATTTAAGTAATGTTAGTTAGTACTCTTATCATATCTGATTTAGTGATGTAAATGAAATTGCGGTATGATCCAGGCTCAACATATTGCACTACAATAATAAAAAAAAATCCGCCCTATGGTTGTCTGATCTTGAAGCGGTTGGTAGGCTTTCAAACTAACAGGAGACCATACGCTTCCTCAATTTTAATGTACAGCTCATCATGGGACTTTCTAAACAATTAAAAATACGTCATATGTTATATTTCCCCCTTGCTTCAAGTATTTTGTTTCGGACTATTTATATCAAATTTGCAGATATATGTTTGTAAATACGTGCAATCAAATGATATGGAGGTATTTTCAGATTTAGATAATGCAAGGGCGACTACAGATCCATTTGTGACTTAATGGTTAATTTTCAAAGACTCCGAGAGAAAACGTTACGTAACATGCGTTACCGTTAAAATCAACCAAAATTAATTAATACTATGATAGAAATATATTTCCCAACAGTAATACAGCATTCCTATAAAATTGTTTCATTTTTGCATTTGTTTTGACTCGATTTTTCTACTAGAAGTATCCGTGAATTGAAATTGCACCCATGACCTTTGACCTCGATTAAAAAAAAAATGCACCATAATTTCTTTTGACGACATAATATTTAGAAAGTACACATTCTTAGCTTTCCAGTGATATATAATTTAGCCGTGTGTTAGGTAGGTGCATTAAAAATGTAAATTTGGCTCTGATATCACTCGCCTAATTATTATCCGATATGAAATACAATAATTTACCAGTATTTTATCTTTAAACTATACAGTGAAGTTTCCTTCTTCTACTGGTTAAGATTACATCTCTTTTTATTTACACCGATTAAATTAAAAAAAAAGACAGGTGATATTTTTTACCCTCACTCTTGTGCCTTGTTTTGATATTTTTCACTTAACACTTGCGTCTTGTTTTGATATTTTTCACCCTTACACTTGTGCCTTGTTCGGATATATTTAACGGTAATTAATTTTGAATCAAATGTACCTTTTGGGATTACTTTGTAGATATTATAGAGTTACATTTATAGCTTCGTATTTTTTCAGTCATAGAACGGTTTGATCTTATTATCCTATACACATATCTTTCTTTAACAAAAGACTATATTAGTCTTTATATTTGGATTTGTCTGTGTTGTTAGGTTGTTGTTTCCTGTTATTCAAAACTAGAGAATTGATTTGTAAGAGGAATATTGACACCTCTGGACCTTTCACGTCCAGCTGTATATCTTTACTACAGGACTGCGTTCGATTTGACTGTTTAGATATATAAATACGCAGCTCCGTATGGTCAAAAAGAAACGTCGTATATCCGATGGCTGGTGTATTGAGACTTTCAGGCTATCCAAACCCCAAATAACCATTTGAAAACCTTCTGATTGGGACATACGATCCACGCACACAAGTTAAATGATTAAAGTATATAATAGTCGGCTAAATTTTCCAATAATTCGTAGAGCTGATGTTAACACAATTTTGCAACTTTTGCTTGGACAATCGTACGTAGATGAAAAAAGGAGTTTTTAAAATAACAAAACTAATCTCAAAAATATAAATGAAACGGTCGAATCAAGTTGAATCCTTTATAAACAGTTGCCATTTTGATTTTATTACAGGTAGTATATCAGATGAAAGAACATTGCAAATGTTGTCACCTAGACAAGACTATCGTCGTTGTGCACTTTCATGAGGGAGCAGGATCTTTTGTTTTATTTCGGGAGACCAGGACCCTCCAACCCTCCTTTAATGTATGAGTTTTGGCACTTATCACTACACACTGTTGATTAAAAAAAATTCCATTAATGTCCAGTGACAGCTATGTCATGTATATTTACGACGAGATGAAAAGTTGATCAACCTGAAGCAAATGTTAATGGTTTTGTTATGATTTAATATTGGAGGAACGCTAAACATATACTATCAATAACGACCACTATAAATAAATGAAATATTTGGATGGCTGTTTTTCCAGGATCCTATTATGAACCCCTTGATTCTGAGAGGATGTGCCTGATAAGTCATGCCTGATTGACTTTTGATAAATTGAATCTCAACTTAAAGACCTACACTTGGTTTATTAGTTCAGGGTACACTATTTAAACAAAAGAGGTTCTTAATGGAATGGGATCGTCCAATGTATCTTAGATTATTATTTTGCGCTAATTAACAATAGAGAATGCATGAGCAGGTTTGTAAGAGTGGGTAAAAAAGGCGAACTTGGTTAAGGACAAGGTTCACCTTTTGCACAAAATGGTTAAAGATATCAACTTTAATCATAAATTACCAGAAGGTCACGATTTGATTCGTGAATGGGTCTACTGCATAAAAGGACATAAAAGGACATACTATTCATCAATTTGTTTTCATTATTGTGCCTAATTTAGAACTGTATGGATATTATATCTGTGTTTAAACTTATATTTCTGAATTGAGCTTTGGGATATATGCACACTATCAAGTTACAGACAATTTTTGAGAAAAAAGAACCAGTCGATTTTGTTAGGTGCAAATTCACGTGAACATGTTTTTGTGAATACATTACTTTTTCAAAGCATCAATTTGCAATTCTGTCCCAGTGCCGTTTTTTCTGGGTTGGGAAATCACTAAAATAGGCAGGCAAAAATTTTAACATAAAGAGGGGAAGTCGAGTACACCCTTTTAGGTTCAGACGTGTTTGATTTGACCATTCAGTCTTGAAAACGTAACACAAAAAACTCAGTACTATGGTTTGTATATATTGAAGCTATAGATTCATACAAAGACATTAACTTATTACAGTACAAAAATGAAATAATGGGTCTTGTGAAATATCTTTTAATGAGTCATAAAAAGAGTAGATGTGTTGAATAACAAATGTTTTCTAAAAGTGCTAAACAACATTTTTTTCCAAATGATCGTTAAATTGCATAACTTAAAAAAAAAGTCTTTTTGTGTGTGTTATCTAGGGTAACTGATCTTGAACATCTGAACATTTGTAGTCTGCTCTTCCACAAAATATTAAATTAGATTTTGTTTTAATTATTTCAAACAGTCTTTAATTGCCCTAACAACTGATCAGATAGTAGTTTTATGTTGACCAAATGCATATACGTACATTAAATCAAGCTCAATAGGTAGTAAAATCATTTGTCTTTTACAATACAACTGGTATATAATGATTGAAATGATACTATGTGGATGAATTTATCGGTTTTCTAGAACTCATTTATGTAAATTAACAACGCGTCATCACTAGTACGGTTCAATGTTTACGATTATAAAGATTAGTTGGTGTAATGGGGAGATCATTTCGACGAAGAAGAACTCTGGGTGTATAATAAGGAACATCGCACTTTTATAAATCTATACAATACTGTGGATCTTATTTTGATACCAATATTTTAAGGATGAAATGAAGGTCTTTTTGTTGAGAAGTTCATCATTTGTTAGAAACTAATATTCATGGTTAACATTTACCCGTCAAAGCTAGCAAAATGAAAATGATACTCTCCAACCACGTCACAATTAGTAAAAAGTAAATGTCATGTTCTTTTAACCTGTAAAAAGTAAAATCACAAAAATACTGAACTTAGAGGATAATCAATTCGGAAAGTCCATGATCACATAGCAAAATCAAATAACAAAACACATCAAATACGAATGGACAAGAACTGTCATATTCCTGACTTGGTACAGGCATTTTCAAAATGCCTGTACCAAGCATTCTTTTGTAAAAGCCTTCTCTTTTTTTAGACAATAGCTATGTAATACTAACTTACACGAACAATAATAGACTATATAATGCATCGGAACAGAAGAACGGCCCAAAGAAATCAAATTTTTAAAAAAGCGTTGATCTTCAAAATAAATTTTAAATAGAAATATTGTATAAAATGAACAAACTGAAACAGATTGTGTTGACGAAAACATATGTCTATACTATAATTGAGTTAATGCGTAATGTATATAATTATTCAAAATCGAAGATGCGCAATTAGACAGCAGTTGCGTGTTGCAATTTAAGATCAATTTCTTATCACTTACTGTGATTTGCTTTCAGTTACAGATTCTTGACCAAGGAAGCCACAGGTTTGTACAATTTGGTCAAACTTTCAGTATTCTTAGTGTTCTTCATGTACATGAACATTTTGTGTTAGTTATTTTGTTAAGGGAAATAAAGTAAAATGTCATATATATCAAGTATTTTCGTTTGCTATATGAACGAAGAAATTTTAGTGTTGCCTGCAATATTTAACCGACGAAAATAAATAATGTATCGCACCCATTTCAACACCGTCGTCTAGTTATTATCCAATATATTCATTTTTGTTTGAGCTAGTTATAGGATCGTGTGCATTAGTCCACGATTTCTTTTTCTTAGAGTGATAAAACTTGCGATTAGGTCAATTTACTGCTATTTAATTTTTTAAATTTTTATTTTCTCATGACTTTCCATCTTCGGATGAATATAGTGCATGTTTAATAAAATACGAAGCACAATGTCCTTGAATTCAACCCTAAAAATCAATGTTGGCCTTGTTTTTAAACAAATGGTCGAGATTTTTTAAGGACAATTTGAATGAGAAAAAGGTGTTCTTAATTTTAATAAAATCACTACCTCTTCTTTATAACTGTAATGCAATGAAGGACAATAATACATAATACCAATAAATCACTAAATCGTATACAAATTTTCTGTTCGGTATATTAACATCCTACTACAACATTCTAGTGTTCAATTATATATTATTGGATCCTTTAAAAAACAGTCTTTAGAACTAAGAACAGGGGACTCATAATAATCGTTTAAACTTCATGCTTCTTTTAAATTTAAAATCAATAAAAATAAATTGAAGTGAACCACGGAATTTAAAATACAAGTGACGACAGTGAAGTATCAGAAAAATTCTATGAAGTAAAAATTCAAATATAGCTCCAGGCAGATCGAATGATTTCATGTTTGTCCACGACTGCATAACAAACACATATTGATTTTACTCTGTTTATTCCTCTACCAACAAGCTTTATTTTGGTGTATTAATTTTGCCTTGATTAGGGATTAACGGTTTGCAGCAGTCCATTCCATTACTCAAAATAAGCTATTTCGTAATGTTCAAGCGTAGTTTGATACTGCGTTGCGGAACATATCGACTATAAACCTTTTGTTCCTCTTTTGATAAGCTTTCAAATGAGGTATAAGTTTTATCTATAATTAAGGAATAAAGGGTCGAATCAGTCTATTCTATATTCAAAGTATCCATTTCATTATTCAAAATTGGTTACTTAATAATTTTTACGCATACTTTGGCATTTAGGTCCTCCGTAACCCATGTAATGGTCATTGCGACACATGTCGTTTTTACTCCGTTTATTCCTCTAACAATAAGCTTTATTTTGGTGCATAAATTTTGCCTCATTTAAAGATTGGCGGCTTGCAGCAGTTCATTTCATTATTTTAAATAAGCTATTTCTTAATGTTCAAGCGTATTTTGATATTTAGGTCCTTCGTTACTCTTCTAATATGCATTGCAGATAATATAAAAATTTTGTGTCTCTTTTGATAAGCTTTCAAATGAAGCATAAAAGAAGGACGAAAAATACCAGAGGGACAGTCAAACTCATAAATCGAAAATAAACTGACAACGCCAAGTCTAAAAATGAAAAGGACAAACAGACAAACTATAGTACACATGACACAACATGGAAAACTAAAAAATAAACAACACGAACCCCACCAAAAAATAGGGGTGATCTCAGGAGTTCAGGAAGGGTAAGCAGATCCTGCTCCACATGTGGCACCCGTCGTGTTGTTTATGAGATAACAAATCTGATAAATAGTCTAATTCGGTAGGTCACATTCCTAAAAGGGAAATTAAGGGGATTGTAGTTACAACGTAAGGAACATATCCAATATCATTTGTGAAACGGTTAATTCATAACGGTCAGCCAACTCGTGATGGTGTCCGTAAAATTTAAGAAGAAAAGATTTCAACTTCACCATTTGAAACTCTTGATTAAATAGCTTCATTGTGACCAGCAACCCTCTATTAAGAAAACAATTATAAGAAATGCAAGCATGGGGATATCGTATCAATTGGGAGATATATACACAGGTATATATATGTATGCAGGTGCTGCTGGAATGTTGCTACTTAGAAATGGAAAGTTCACAATTGGAAAGCTGAAATCATCTCTTTTGTCGTAAAGTTTTGTTTTCAATCGACCTTCATTGTCAATTTCTAGACGTAAGTCAAGATATGAGGCTGAATTAACTGTATCTCTTGTATCCTTTATTTCTAGTTCAATGAGATAGATGCGTTCGACATAGTCACCAAATTTTGAATTATTTAGTGAAACAACATCATATATAAGGTGTATCTATAATTAGGGCTAAAGGGCCACAGCAGTCCATTCCATTATTTGAAATATCCATTTCATTATTTAAAAATTGGCTATTTCTTACTTCTCAGGCGTATTTTGGCATATTGGTCCTCTGTTACCCCTCTTATCGTCAATGCGGCACATATCGTTTACATTCAGTTTATTGCTCTATTAACATGATTAATAAGCTTTAATTTTGTGTAAAACGATTGCCTTAGTTAAGGGCTGACGGCTTGCAGCAGTCCATTTTATCAATGATATGGTTTTTGAATTTTTGAAAATCTAAGGCTTTTCTACCTCAGGCATAGATTACCTTAGCTGTATTTGGCAAAAAATTTAGGAATCTTGGTCCTTAATGCTCTCCAACCTCGTACTTTATTTGGCCTTTTGAACTTTTTTGGATTCAAGCGTCACTGATGAGTCTTTTGTAGACGAAACGCGCATCTGGCGTATATACAAAATTTAGTTCTGGTATCTATGATGAGTTTATTTATTATTCAAAATGATATTTGGTTGAAATATGTCTACATATCAAATGTATGTTTATTTTATTATAAAGCTTTTGTATAATTTTAGTCTGCATATTTCCATCGTTGTGGCAAAGATATAATTCTCTATTGTGTTGTTTGCTAAAGCGGGTTTAAATCCCGATTTAATTCTTAAACGGATGATTTCTGTCCGCATTATTTTTTTTAAATGTATTTTATATCAAAACTGGGAATAAATTTCAATCCTTTTGGTAGAACTTACATGTGTATTTCATAGTGAAAAAACTAACATGCTACAGTTATTCAATGATATTTTTTTTCACATTTTCATGAAAGTTTTTTTGTACGTTTAAAATGGCCTTTGTTATTATTATGTATACGAAGTTTACTTTTGTATTCTGTTAATCTTTTGTTTCTATTACCTTTTTCTGAGAGATCTTTTTTCTATTTCTCATAGTAATATATTTGTTGAAATTTCTTTTGTAAAACAACCATTTTGATTGTTTGTATGTAATTTACTTATTCTACTCTATTTGAGAGATGCAGTAATATGTGTTGAACTAAATTGTATATGTAAACTCTGCGGCAAACAATGTGTACTTTAAATACATATCAACAAATACCACGTCTATGTTCAAGTCTAAGACTTGGATTCTGATTGGATATTCCAATTCCACCACGTCACTCGCAACAAGTAACAACGTTCGTCACTTGAATTCGTAATTTGATTGGATATTACCTGAAGAGTGTAGATCAGTTACTACGTCATCGAACCATTTAACTCTTGTCATATGTGTGTACTTTATTAGATATCAGATAATAATCTAAAGCTTAATTGTTGATAAACTAGTAAGATAAATTATAATGCTTATTAAGTTCCTTGGTATGTATATGAAAATTTTTGAGTATGCCACTTTAAAAAAATGTGTTTGATCTTTGCAAGTAATTTTTTGTGCATTCAGTACATTGAATTATATTTTAACATTTTTAAGCAAAGAAACAGTTTATTTTCTAGAGGGATTGATAAGATATTGACTTCTGAATGGTCCAAAACAACCAAAATGGCATGTCCCTAGACCGCCTGTTCAACATTCATACTCTAAAATATCGTAAAAAAATGAAGAAATAAATGTTATTTTTACTTTACATAAGTTCTTTAATAATTCGAAAGTATGTTCAGAGCCAACATATTTTAATAAACAGCTTTCAATATAGGATTTTTAATTTCAGAAGGTGTGTCCCTCACAAAATGTCCACTACGAAACGAAGTCATTAAAAGGAGTAGGTCCGCAAGAGCCGATTTTGGCCTCAAATTTAAGGTTCAACTTACAAAAGATTTTGGACACTTTTTAAACACTTAAGTGTCTATTTCAATTGATTCAGTTAGTTTATGTGGAAGATTTTAACTGATTTATTGACACAGAAATTAAAAACTGTAGGTAACCGTGAGGCCTTCAACAATGATCAAAGCACATACCACATAGTCAGCTATGAAAGGCCCCGAAATGACAATATTAAAAAGTTAAGACGAGAAAACTAACGGCCTTATTTGTTTTAAAAAAAGAACGAAAAACAAATATGTAATAGCACATAAACAAACGAAAACCACTAAATTACAGGCTACTGACATGGGACAGGAACATACATACATAATGTAAGTTATGTGTTTGTCTTAATAACGTATACCCGGTATCCTAACAAAATCCAATTGTGCAGTCATGACACAACGCATTGCATTTTTCTGAAAACACATGCATCGAATAAAACCTTTTGTTTCGTGTACAAAGTAGACACAAGCAAACAAACACTAAAAATGCGTTTGTTTTCTTACTACTTGCTATACAAATATGACAAAATCAAAATGCTAAATTTTATTCAATAGCTTTCACTGCTTATCTTTTTGGTCCAAACGTATATCATTAGTCTAGTATCCTAATTGCGCTGAAAGTGTTGTAAGCACTAAACAGGCTCGTTCGAACTTGGTTAAGGACAAGGTTCACCTTTTGCACAAAATGGTTAAAGATATCAACTTTAATCATAAATTACCAGAAGGTCACGATTTGATTCGTGAATGGGTCTACTGCATAAAAGGACATAAAAGGACATACTATTCATCAATTTGTTTTCATTATTGTGCCTAATTTAGAACTGTATGGATATTATATCTGTGTTTAAACTTATATTTCTGAATTGAGCTTTGGGATATATGCACACTATCAAGTTACAGACAATTTTTGAGAAAAAAGAACCAGTCGATTTTGTTAGGTGCAAATTCACGTGAACATGTTTTTGTGAATACATTACTTTTTCAAAGCATCAATTTGCAATTCTGTCCCAGTGCCGTTTTTTCTGGGTTGGGAAATCACTAAAATAGGCAGGCAAAAATTTTAACATAAAGAGGGGAAGTCGAGTACACCCTTTTAGGTTCAGACGTGTTTGATTTGACCATTCAGTCTTGAAAACGTAACACAAAAAACTCAGTACTATGGTTTGTATATATTGAAGCTATAGATTCATACAAAGACATTAACTTATTACAGTACAAAAATGAAATAATGGGTCTTGTGAAATATCTTTTAATGAGTCATAAAAAGAGTAGATGTGTTGAATAACAAATGTTTTCTAAAAGTGCTAAACAACATTTTTTTCCAAATGATCGTTAAATTGCATAACTTAAAAAAAAAGTCTTTTTGTGTGTGTTATCTAGGGTAACTGATCTTGAACATCTGAACATTTGTAGTCTGCTCTTCCACAAAATATTAAATTAGATTTTGTTTTAATTATTTCAAACAGTCTTTAATTGCCCTAACAACTGATCAGATAGTAGTTTTATGTTGACCAAATGCATATACGTACATTAAATCAAGCTCAATAGGTAGTAAAATCATTTGTCTTTTACAATACAACTGGTATATAATGATTGAAATGATACTATGTGGATGAATTTATCGGTTTTCTAGAACTCATTTATGTAAATTAACAACGCGTCATCACTAGTACGGTTCAATGTTTACGATTATAAAGATTAGTTGGTGTAATGGGGAGATCATTTCGACGAAGAAGAACTCTGGGTGTATAATAAGGAACATCGCACTTTTATAAATCTATACAATACTGTGGATCTTATTTTGATACCAATATTTTAAGGATGAAATGAAGGTCTTTTTGTTGAGAAGTTCATCATTTGTTAGAAACTAATATTCATGGTTAACATTTACCCGTCAAAGCTAGCAAAATGAAAATGATACTCTCCAACCACGTCACAATTAGTAAAAAGTAAATGTCATGTTCTTTTAACCTGTAAAAAGTAAAATCACAAAAATACTGAACTTAGAGGATAATCAATTCGGAAAGTCCATGATCACATAGCAAAATCAAATAACAAAACACATCAAATACGAATGGACAAGAACTGTCATATTCCTGACTTGGTACAGGCATTTTCAAAATGCCTGTACCAAGCATTCTTTTGTAAAAGCCTTCTCTTTTTTTAGACAATAGCTATGTAATACTAACTTACACGAACAATAATAGACAATATAATGCATCGGAACAGAAGAACGGCCCAAAGAAATCAAATTTTTAAAAAAGCGTTGATCTTCAAAATAAATTTTAAATAGAAATATTGTATAAAATGAACAAACTGAAACAGATTGTGTTGACGAAAACATATGTCTATACTATAATTGAGTTAATGCGTAATGTATATAATTATTCAAAATCGAAGATGCGCAATTAGACAGCAGTTGCGTGTTGCAATTTAAGATCAATTTCTTATCACTTACTGTGATTTGCTTTCAGTTACAGATTCTTGACCAAGGAAGCCACAGGTTTGTACAATTTGGTCAAACTTTCAGTATTCTTAGTGTTCTTCATGTACATGAACATTTTGTGTTAGTTATTTTGTTAAGGGAAATAATGTAAAATGTCATATATATCAAGTATTTTCGTTTGCTATATGAACGAAGAAATTTTAGTGTTGCCTGCAATATTTAACCGACGAAAATAAATAATGTATCGCACCCATTTCAACACCGTCGTCTCGTTATTATCCAATATATTCATTTTTGTTTGAGCTAGTTATAGGATCGTGTGCATTAGTCCACGATTTCTTTTTCTTAGAGTGATAAAACTTGCGATTAGGTCAATTTACTGCTATTTAATTTTTTAAATTTTTATTTTCTCATGACTTTCCATCTTCGGATGAATATAGTGCATGTTTAATAAAATACGAAGCACAATGTCCTTGAATTCAACCCTAAAAATCAATGTTGGCCTTGTTTTTAAACAAATGGTCGAGATTTTTTAAGGACAATTTGAATGAGAAAAAGGTGTTCTTAATTTTAATAAAATCACTACCTCTTCTTTATAACTGTAATGCAATGAAGGACAATAATACATAATACCAATAAATCACTAAATCGTATACAAATTTTCTGTTCGGTATATTAACATCCTACTACAACATTCTAGTGTTCAATTATATATTATTGGATCCTTTAAAAAACAGTCTTTAGAACTAAGAACAGGGAACTCATAATAATCGTTTAAACTTCATGCTTCTTTTAAATTTAAAATCAATAAAAATAAATTGAAGTGAACCACGGAATTTAAAATACAAGTGACGACAGTGAAGTATCAGAAAAATTCTATGAAGTAAAAATTCAAATATAGCTCCAGGCAGATCGAATGATTTCATGTTTGTCCACGACTGCATAACAAACACATATTGATTTTACTCTGTTTATTCCTCTACCAACAAGCTTTATTTTGGTGTATTAATTTTGCCTTGATTAGGGATTAACGGTTTGCAGCAGTCCATTCCATTACTCAAAATAAGCTATTTCGTAATGTTCAAGCGTAGTTTGATACTGCGTTGCGGAACATATCGACTATAAACCTTTTGTTCCTCTTTTGATAAGCTTTCAAATGAGGTATAAGTTTTATCTATAATTAAGGAATAAAGGGTCGAATCAGTCTATTCTATATTCAAAGTATCCATTTCATTATTCAAAATTGGTTACTTAATAATTTTTACGCATACTTTGGCATTTAGGTCCTCCGTAACCCATGTAATGGTCATTGCGACACATGTCGTTTTTACTCCGTTTATTCCTCTAACAATAAGCTTTATTTTGGTGCATAAATTTTGCCTCATTTAAAGATTGGCGGCTGGCAGCAGTTCATTTCATTATTTTAAATAAGCTATTTCTTAATGTTCAAGCGTATTTTGATATTTAGGTCCTTCGTTACTCTTCTAATATGCATTGCAGATAATATAAAAATTTTGTGTCTCTTTTGATAAGCTTTCAAATGAAGCATAAAAGAAGGACGAAAAATACCAGAGGGACAGTCAAACTCATAAATCGAAAATAAACTGACAACGCCAAGTCTAAAAATGAAAAGGACAAACAGACAAACTATAGTACACATGACACAACATGGAAAACTAAAAAATAAACAACACGAACCCCACCAAAAAATAGGGGTGATCTCAGGAGTTCAGGAAGGGTAAGCAGATCCTGCTCCACATGTGGCACCCGTCGTGTTGTTTATGAGATAACAAATCTGATAAATAGTCTAATTCGGTAGGTCACATTCCTAAAAGGGAAATTAAGGGGATTGTAGTTACAACGTAAGGAACATATCCAATATCATTTGTGAAACGGTTAATTCATAACGGTCAGCCAACTCGTGATGGTGTCCGTAAAATTTAAGAAGAGAAGATTTCAACTTCACCATTTGAAACTCTTGATTAAATAGCTTCATTGTGACCAGCAACCCTCTATTAAGAAAACAATTATAAGAAATGCAAGCATGGGGATATCGTATCAATTGGGAGATATATACACAGGTATATATATGTATGCAGGTGCTGCTGGAATGTTGCTACTTAGAAATGGAAAGTTCACAATTGGAAAGCTGAAATCATCTCTTTTGTCGTAAAGTTTTGTTTTCAATCGACCTTCATTGTCAATTTCTAGACGTAAGTCAAGATATGAGGCTGAATTAACTGTATCTCTTGTATCCTTTATTTCTAGTTCAATGAGATAGATGCGTTCGACATAGTCACCAAATTTTGAATTATTTAGTGAAACAACATCATATATAAGGTGTATCTATAATTAGGGCTAAAGGGCCACAGCAGTCCATTCCATTATTTGAAATATCCATTTCATTATTTAAAAATTGGCTATTTCTTACTTCTCAGGCGTATTTTGGCATATTGGTCCTCTGTTACCCCTCTTATCGTCAATGCGGCACATATCGTTTACATTCAGTTTATTGCTCTATTAACATGATTAATAAGCTTTAATTTTGTGTAAAACGATTGCCTTAGTTAAGGGCTGACGGCTTGCAGCAGTCCATTTTATCAATGATATGGTTTTTGAATTTTTGAAAATCTAAGGCTTTTCTACCTCAGGCATAGATTACCTTAGCTGTATTTGGCAAAAAATTTAGGAATCTTGGTCCTTAATGCTCTCCAACCTCGTACTTTATTTGGCCTTTTGAACTTTTTTGGATTCAAGCGTCACTGATGAGTCTTTTGTAGACGAAACGCGCATCTGGCGTATATACAAAATTTAGTTCTGGTATCTATGATGAGTTTATTTATTATTCAAAATGATATTTGGTTGAAATATGTCTACATATCAAATGTATGTTTATTTTATTATAAAGCTTTTGTATAATTTTAGTCTGCATATTTCCATCGTTGTGGCAAAGATATAATTCTCTATTGTGTTGTTTGCTAAAGCGGGTTTAAATCCCGATTTAATTCTTAAACGGATGATTTCTGTCCGCATTATTTTTTTTAAATGTATTTTATATCAAAACTGGGAATAAATTTCAATCCTTTTGGTAGAACTTACATGTGTATTTCATAGTGAAAAAACTAACATGCTACAGTTATTCAATGATATTTTTTTTCACATTTTCATGAAAGTTTTTTTGTACGTTTAAAATGGCCTTTGTTATTATTATGTATACGAAGTTTACTTTTGTATTCTGTTAATCTTTTGTTTCTATTACCTTTTTCTGAGAGATCTTTTTTCTATTTCTCATAGTAATATATTTGTTGAAATTTCTTTTGTAAAACAACCATTTTGATTGTTTGTATGTAATTTACTTATTCTACTCTATTTGAGAGATGCAGTAATATGTGTTGAACTAAATTGTATATGTAAACTCTGCGGCAAACAATGTGTACTTTAAATACATATCAACAAATACCACGTCTATGTTCAAGTCTAAGACTTGGATTCTGATTGGATATTCCAATTCCACCACGTCACTCGCAACAAGTAACAACGTTCGTCACTTGAATTCGTAATTTGATTGGATATTACCTGAAGAGTGTAGATCAGTTACTACGTCATCGAACCATTTAACTCTTGTCATATGTGTGTACTTTATTAGATATCAGATAATAATCTAAAGCTTAATTGTTGATAAACTAGTAAGATAAATTATAATGCTTATTAAGTTCCTTGGTATGTATATGAAAATTTTTGAGTATGCCACTTTAAAAAAAATGTGTTTGATCTTTGCAAGTAATTTTTTGTGCATTCAGTACATTGAATTATATTTTAACATTTTTAAGCAAAGAAACAGTTTATTTTCTAGAGGGATTGATAAGATATTGACTTCTGAATGGTCCAAAACAACCAAAATGGCATGTCCCTAGACCGCCTGTTCAACATTCATACTCTAAAATATCGTAAAAAAATGAAGAAATAAATGTTATTTTTACTTTACATAAGTTCTTTAATAATTCGAAAGTATGTTCAGAGCCAACATATTTTAATAAACAGCTTTCAATATAGGATTTTTAATTTCAGAAGGTGTGTCCCTCACAAAATGTCCACTACGAAACGAAGTCATTAAAAGGAGTAGGTCCGCAAGAGCCGATTTTGGCCTCAAATTTAAGGTTCAACTTAAGAAAGATTTTTGACACTTTTTAAACACTTAAGTGTCTATTTCAATTGATTCAGTTAGTTTATGTGGAAGATTTTAACTGATTTATTGACACAGAAATTAAAAACTGTAGGTAACCGTGAGGCCTTCAACAATGATCAAAGCACATACCACATAGTCAGCTATGAAAGGCCCCGAAATGACAATATTAAAAAGTTAAGACGAGAAAACTAACGGCCTTATTTGTTTTAAAAAAAGAACGAAAAACAAATATGTAATAGCACATAAACAAACGAAAACCACTAAATTACAGGCTCCTGACATGGGACAGGAACATACATACATAATGTAAGTTATGTGTTTGTCTTAATAACGTATACCCGGTATCCTAACAAAATCCAATTGTGCAGTCATGACACAACGCATTGCATTTTTCTGAAAACACATGCATCGAATAAAACCTTTTGTTTCGTGTACAAAGTAGACACAAGCAAACAAACACTAAAAATGCGTTTGTTTTCTTACTACTTGCTATACAAATATGACAAAATCAAAATGCTAAATTTTATTCAATAGCTTTCACTGCTTATCTTTTTGGTCCAAACGTATATCATTAGTCTAGTATCCTAATTGCGCTGAAAGTGTTGTAAGCACTAAACAGGCTCGTTCCGCTTTCCATTCGTACAGTAATTAGGTCATTTGCTGTCAGTCGAACGTTGATAGTTTGGGATGCCATATCATAATTTCTGCCAGAGTATAGCCACACCAACCTGTCGTTATTCCTATATATAACACAGTGAGCGGTTAGATAGAGGCCTGACATCATGGACACAGACAATGAGTAAACACCATTTGTTGGAACTGTAAAGATACCGCCAGCATATTCACCTTCATTATCAACGTTTACACTGTATTTGACTATTGAGTTATGTGCAAAATCCCTTGGTACTGTAGCTATAGGTAATGTCACTGTAAAATGAGCTGAAATGATATTTAAAATAAATATAATAAAAATGTATGTATAGTATACACATACACAAACGCCTAAATAGTTCCTCCGAATAAAAAAAGGTTCTACTGAATCTGTATGACACTTTATCCTGCGGTCAGTTTTCTACTAGGTCCACTGTAAAAAAAAATCCGAATTCTTGATTTTTGACTGCTGTGTTTTGTTCGTACAAAAGCATATTTTGTATTGGATGCAAGTCTAGTTAGTCGCTTCTGTCAATCGATTCCAATTGATGTCAATGTAAATCTTTATAATAAAGATTTAAATATATCTGTCGCGGTTTTTGTCTTAGATATAAGAATAAAAGTTAATACTAGTATTCTTGACTTTTTTCATAAATGCATAGTAAAACTTTATACATAAAATTCTGACCCGAAATTGTAACTTACATAAAAGACGTTTTATTCCAGTTGGTATCTGTTAGTAATTTGAAAGTAATATCTTAAACTTTAAATTTAAAATTAACATTATCATTAGATTAGTATATCCATTTGTTCGGTTTTGACCGATATTCGGTTTTATCAAGTGAACAACGCATACTATTTGATATGACGGTGCTTACGAACATGTTTGGTGTATTAAAGTTTTCGGTTTATGCAGGATTTCACTGTATATTTATTGATTGGTTATACTGACATTTATTATTTTCGTTATAGTTAATGAGATAAAAAAAACTACTATTTCTAGTGTCGTTTCAGTAATTTGAATTAAAAGATGTAAAGTAACATTTTAAGTCGACACAATTATGTAATCATTATACTGTGGATTCATTTTTATTCGTTGGATACCAATTTTCGTGGTTTTCGTGGGTACAGGTGAACCACGAATTTAAATGTTCGACGAATAAGAAATTTTCTACTAGGTTGCATGCACACTTTGGCAAAACCACGAAATTACATCACCACGAAAAGGCAAGTTTTCTGCAATCCACGAAAATTGGTACCCACGAAAATAAATGAATCCACAGTATAAGTAAATCCGTCATGTGGTACTATATTTATTGATTGGTTATACTGACATATACACTACAGTTTGAGAATATGGTCTTTGTTTGAATATACAATTTACGTTAATTTTTCATTTTTCAATAATATTATGTAACACATAAACAAACAACAACCACTGAATTGCAGGCTCCTGACGTTGGACATACACAATGTGGCGGAGTGAAACGTGTTAGCGGGATTCCAACCCTCCCCTTACCTTGGATAGTGATATAACAGTATTAACAACATTCTGCTTTTTAAGGTCATGATAATGTGATTTTTAGTCAGATTTATCATCATAATTTTCTTGAAACACTATCATCTATCAATACATACATATTTTGGTAGCTTAAAATCGTTATTAAGATAAAGTCTAACCAGTACTTGCACGACACATCAACACTAACAAAATGCCTGCTAAAATAGGTGTCATTATGATTGCCTTGACAGTTGATAAGCGTATCTGCAAGAGAGAAAATCGTGAATAAATGACATAAGGAAAACATCGTACACGAATATGTTCAAACATGCATTTACATTATTTAGTAAAAGAAAATAAACAAAGATTCCGAACTCAAAATGGGATGTCCGTAAAACCTAATCAAATCAAACAACGTAACAAACGTTATTGCAATGTCAACTATTCAAACTTTGGCGTTATAAATGAAGGTACCACCTGAACGGAATCTGACGCATGGCGTTTTGTTTAAAAGAAATTAATTTGAAATAATATCACGAAATACAAATATCGCTTTTTAGATAGCAATCTATATTATTTTATTGAGGCCATGTAGCCTTCCATTCATGCTTTTGTCATGTAGTCTCCCATTCATGCTTTTGTCATGTAGTCTTCCATTCATGATGTTGTCATGCAGTCTTCCATTCATGCTTTTGTCATGTAGTCTTCAATTCATGCTTTTGTCATGTAGTCTCCCATTCATGCTTTTGTCATGTAGTCTCCCATTCATGCTGTTGTCATGTAGTCTTCCATTCATGCTGTTGTCATGTAGTCTTCCATTCATGCTGTTGTCATGTAGTCTTCCATTCATGTTTTTGTCATGTAGTCTCCCATTCATGCTGTTGTCATGTAGTCTTCCATTCATGTTTTTGTCATGTAGTCTCCCATTCATGCTTTTGTCATGTAGTCTTCTATTCATGCTGTTGTCATGTAGTCTTCCATTCATGTTTTTGTCATGTAGTCTTCCATTCATGCTTTTGTCATATAGTCTTCCATTCATGCTGTTGTCATGTAGTCTTCCATTCATGTTTTTGTCATGTAGTCTCCCATTCATGCTTTTGTCATGTAGTCTTCCATTCATGCTGTTGTCATGTAGTCTTCCATTCATGCTGTTGTCATGTAGTCTTCCATTCATGCTTTTGTCATGTAGTCTTCCATTAATGCTTTTGTCATGTAGTCTCCAATTCATGCTTTTGTCATGTAGTCTTCCATTCATGCTTTTGTCATGTAGTCTCCCATTCATGCTGTTGTCATGTAGTCTTCCATTCATGTTTTTGTCATGTAGTCTTCCATTCATGATTTTGTCATGTAGTCTTCAATTCATTCTTTTATCATGTAGTGTACCAACATTTTTTTGCGGTCGTATACAAATTATTATTACATCGGAGACTAATTTAACAAATCTAGCGTACATTGAAGTGAATTAATGTAACAATAACGCAATGTTACATGTTAGCCGTAGACTCAAATAATATTGTTACATTCGTAATTATTCAGATCCCTACCCAACCATTTATTCCGGTAACTACTAGTAGTCTCAAATGTAACAATAATGTTTTTGTAATTTAGATGTAGCCAGTGCAAAAAAGGATATTTACAATATGTGTTGCCAGGTGCGGGTAGCTGACTATGCAGTATGGGCTTGTTGAAAGCCATACGGTGACCTATAGTTGTTACTTTCTGTGTTATTTGGTTTCATTGGCAATTATACCACATCTCCTTTTTTACAATTATGGAGAGTTGTGTCATTGGCAATTATACCACATCTTCTTTTTTACAATTATGGAGAGTTGTCTCATTGGTCATCATACAACATGTTCTTTTCTATATAAGCCTTTATTAAGCAGCATAAACTATATAGTATTTTCACATCTATTTCTTTCTGATTGATAATAATTGATATACGTCAATTGAAAGTACATGTATATTGACGATCTTGCCCCTGGCTACACAAACACTTACTAATGATATACACACAGTCGATGCCTCACGCAGAAGTTCTGTTCATACTTTCGAACACAATTAAAAAAATTCATATTTCTTTATATCCTGTACAGTAAACTCCCTACCGGCAAAGGAATTTGAATGCATGTTTATGGTCATTACACGTAGATCTTTGATTACTCGAAGTTACTGAAAGCTTGATTGATTGTTCGATTGTTTAACGTCCAGTGGCAAATAGTTCATGCATATTTCGGGACAAATCAAAGTAACAATAAATATAACAGGAAACTAGGTCCTGTAAAACGAATCGAATATTCGATTTATTTTTATTTATTCTAAATTTAAAAGAAGCATGAAGTTAAAACGATTATGAGTCCCCTGTTCTTAGTTCTAAAGACTGTTTTTTAACGGATCCAATAATATATAATTGAACACTAGAATGTTGTAGTAGAACGTTAATATACCGAACATAAAATGTGTATACGATTTAGTGATTTATTGGGATTATATAGTATTGTCCTTCATTACATTACAGTTATAAAGTAGAGGTAGTGATTTTATTAAAATTAAGAACACCTTTTTCTCATTCAAATTTTTCTTTAAAAAATCTCGACCATTTGTCTAAAATTAGACAAGGCCAACATTAAACACTTTGAATTCAAGGAAATTGTGCTTTGTTTTTTATTAAGCATGTAATGCACTATATTCATCCGAAGATGGAAAGTCATGTAAAAAACTATCAAAATAATGAATTAGCAGTAAATTGACCTAATCGCAAGTTTTATCACTCTAAAAAAGAAATCGTGGACTAATGCACACGATCCTATAACTAGCTCAAACAAAAATGAATATATTGGATATTAACGAGACGAAGGTGTTGAAATGGGAGCGATACATTATTTATTTTCTTCTGTTAAATATTGCAGGCAACCCTAAAATTTCTTCGTTCATATATCAAACGAAAATACTTGATATATATGACATTTTACACTATTTCCCTTTACAAAATAACTAACACAAAATGTTCATGTTCATGAAGAACACTTAGAATACTGAAAGTTTGACCAAATTGTACAAACCTGTGTCTTCCTTGGTCAAGAATCTTTAACTGAAAGCAAATCACAGTACTTGATAAGAAATTGATCTTAAATTGCAACACGCAACTGCTGTCTAATGCGCACCTTCTATTTTGAATAATTATATACATTACGCATAAAATCAATTATATTATAGACATACGTTTTCGTCAACACAATCTGTTTCAGTTTGTTCATTTATATAATAATTCTATTTAATATTTTTTTTGGTGATCAACGCTTTTTTGCAAAATTTGATTTCTTTGGGACGTTCTTCTGTTCCGTTGATTATATTATTTTTGTATTGTTCGTGTAAGTTAGTATAACACAACTATTGTCCAAAAAAGAGAGTGCGGTTACAAGTTAGAAGAAAAGGACATTTATTTTTTACAAATTGTGACGTGGATGGAGAGTATCTCATTTCATATGAGTTTTCTTTTCTAGCTATATTTGAAGAATCAAAATGCATAAGGTAGCTTTGGGCTGCTATATACATGTATTGTTTGCATTTGGAATTGTAGATATTGTTCTTTGAGTGTACGAAAAAAGGGACACAGACACAATTGACCAGTCAGTGTTAGGTATCTGAAAGCTGATGTGAGGTCAACACTAACAATTATACTTGACGTGGTTAATCAGTTGTCATTTGCATGACACTCATAGAAAACCCTGCAAATACCAAAATTTAATAAAGTTAAATGTTCATTTGTATATTACAACATATTCATAATTCATATATAAAAATAGACATTGTACTTTTTAGCAAATTTTGCAGACAAAGAAAGTTAATGATTATCATAATTATTCACAAATATGTTAGAACATTTAAAAAAGTTACAAATTACATGCATTAATTTCAAGTTGTACAACGTGACAAAATTCAAAAAAATTCAATTGACATTTCAAAGTACTTTATATGTACAATGTACCATTTTCACTATTAAGTATTATTTCTGCAGTTTTTGTTAAATGTTCAAGCTCTATTCAAATCCCGGACCGTTGGTCTGTGTAATCATTTCATGTATTCCTTTTTACTAAAGTAGTGTTGTGTGTACTAGAAATTCGTGAATATGACTCTCTTGATTCAAATACAATGACAGATATAAACGAAATTAAACTTTATGTGAAACCTAGCCCATAGATCTTTTAAACTTTTCAAAATCCGTGTACAACACCTACGGGTGTTAGTCATGTTTGTAATGTAAAGCAAATATATACAATATTTAGTTCTTTACAAACAAAAAGATGTTTCAAATTCAAATGCAAATAATGAAAGAACTTTTTTTCTCAAATTATTGATGAGTACGACATATAAATGTATATAACAGATTAAGTATAATGCAAACTGTATCTTTTCATCTATATGTTTAATACCTAACAAAAATACCAGGTATGGCTATAAACCCATATTCGCCTTATCGAGCGCCGTTTATTCATATCGTAGGTTTCAACGTGATTTGACCATCCAGTATTCATGCAATGATCGTGTTAAAAATCAAAAGTCCTATTATTTTTTAAGTTTATATGAATTTATTTTCTACCTATATTTAAAGAACAAAATGCATAAGGTAGCATTGAGCTGCTATATACATGTATTGTAGATATTGTTCTTTGAGTGTAAACAAAACAGAAACAGACATGATTGACCAGTCAATGTTATGTATCTTTAATCTGAAGGAAAGTCAACAATAACATTTATATTTGACATGGTTAATAAGTCGTCATTTTCAGGACACTCATCAAAAACCCTTCAAATACCAAAATTTAAAAAAGATAAATGTTCATTTATATACTACAACATATTCATAATTCATATAAAAACTAAACATTGTACTTTTTCAACAAATTTTGAAGACAAAGAAAGTTAATAATTATCATAATTATTCACAAATATGTTACAGAACATTTAAAAAAATCTAAGAATTACATGTTATTATTTCTAGTTATACAACTTGACAAAATTCCAATAATGCAACGAAGTTTTAAAGCACCTGTACGTGTATGATATACAACCTTTACTAATAACATGTAATAAGTATTTTTTTTTTGCATATTTTGTATACAGTTTACAAGAATTTTCAAATCCCGGACCGTCATGACCGTTAGTTTATGCAATTATATCATATATTCATATTTATTTTAGAATTGATATGGGCAGGATGTATTTGAAATTCTTGAAAAGGACTCTCTTGATGCAAAAACAATGACAGATATAAACGAAATGAAAAGTAAAGTTTTACCTAGTCCATATATCTTTGAAACCTTTCAAATATTTGTATAACACCTACGGGTGTAAGTCATGGCTGTGGTTTAAAGTAACTTAATACTAGATTTTAACTTCTGAACAAAAAGTTCTATTTTCCTTATACAATAAAAAGTTCCTCTTCATTGCAATGAAATAGTGATGTTGAACTAATTTTAGACGAGGACATTGTGATAAACAAGATAGCCAGAAACAGACAAAAAGATACGCATCATGTTCTTCACCTCTTTTGATACGTCTGTCACAGCTTTACTCATTTGCAAAAGGTATGTCTTAATGAGTTATTAAGACAAAATAATCACAAAAAAACAAACGAATACTTGTAAAAAAGTAAGAATGTAAAATAGTTCACAATAATCTAATTTAAGAATTATTTGCTTTTTTCAAATGATATATATAAAGATGTGGTTTGATTGTCAGTGAGAAAACTCTCCACAAGAGACCAAAATGACACAGACATTAACAATTATATGTCACCGTAAGGCTTTCAACAATGAGCAAAGCCAATATCGCATAGTCAGCTATAAAAGGCCCCGAAATGACAATGTAAAACAATTCAAACGAGAAAACTAACGGCCTTATTTATGTACAAAAAAGTGAACAAAAAACAAATATGTAACACATAAACAAACGACAACCACTGAATTACAGGCTCCTGACTTGGGGCAGGTATATATATACATAATGTGGCGGGGTTAAACAAATAAACGGGATCCCAACCCTCCCCTAACCTGGGACAGTGTTATATCAGTACAACATTAGAACGAACTATAAAAATCAGTTGAAAAAGGCTTAACTCATCAGAAGAACAAAAATACTTGTTTACTATGAAAAACATTGATGTAATTTTTCATGAATATAGCATGGATAAGTTGACTTTATAACTTTAAATAAACTAAGCAAGATGCATTATACAGATCGAACTATAAAAATCAGTTGAAAAAGGCTTAACTCATCAGAAGAACAAAAATACTTGTTTACTATGAAAAACATTGATGTAATTTTTCATGAATATAGCATGGATAAGTTAACTTTAACTTTAAACGTTAAACTAAGCAAGATGTATTATACAGATCGAACATAAAAATTGAAACCAAATTATTTCTTTGTATGAAACATTATAACAATATATTTAGCTACTTTTATGTTGTACGTATACATGTACTTAATGTCGTTGATTGTACAGGCGTTCTCTCTTAATTGATTGAAGAAAAAAAACATGACATAATTACTTTAGACTGTTTCGTGTACACAAGATGAAGAGAAAAAACACAAATTGAAAAAAACATCAAAAGCGTTAAAATAATTTTTGAGCGATTGATAGCTACATATACTGTAAAGCTGTTTGTCTCCGACGGTATCGTTAGTGTGCGTACTGTCACTGACATGAATTATATCAGATTGTTCAACAATTGTCTGTCAAGAAACTTTTGAATGTTTGAGATATAACGATTGAAACTTCCACAGGCAACGTTGATTTTAGATGATTTTTTCTACCAATATTCTTGCTGGCTATTTTATTCATAGAGTATCACAAGTATACATACACCATGGCTTTGAAAGAATTAATTAGCGTGCATACTTTAGGTAAAATCAGAAAGCCATTTCGGATGTACCAAATGTTCAATTAAACATATTCAAAAATGATATTGCAAATTTAGATTATTTCCTATCTTTTTTAAATCTCTCAAACGAAATCATATTCACGGTTACACAGGTTTAGATAAATATATTGGTTTTCTTTTAGCTACAATGGTATGGAAACTTGAAACTGTACTAGCAATTTTTGGCAAAGATGTTATATTAAAATGCACATTCCCGCAGAACAGTTTCAAGAATATTCAATCTCGAAGATGGCTCGGAGGGAATGATTTTCACTTACTGACAATGAATGGTTTCTCTATCGATAATGCAAAATATTCTGAAAAATTTAATAAGGAAAATAAAACTTTTGTCTTAATAATACATGATTTTGATGTCATGGACATTAATGATCCTTATGAGTGTATTTATGGATCGTCAGCCTTTGTGAAAATGCTTAATTTGACGGAAGACAAGTTTGAATGTAAGTAACAAACCAAATTATACAATTACATTCAGTTTAAAAACAGTGATCTGTTTCATCTCTGTCAGAAGTTTAAAAGACAAAAGAATCAACTCTTTTCCACTTTTATATGGCCAACCACAAACAAACATTATCTTCATGAAACGTTTGATAAAGATCACTTATTCATGTTTTTATTATTGAACAGTTTATATAAACTTTGAAAATAATAGTCTTATCAAAAGTTTAAAACAATGAAAGCCTGTTGTCGGTTACATATAGCAAACTTAATTACACAATAGCATAGGTATGACGTCCAGCACAACCCAAGGTAAAATTATTTTTTTCCGAAAGCTTTTATATGAATAAAGACAGTTTTACATTGTTTGTTTTTATCCATCTTAATTAAAAAAATTTCATTTATTTTTCAGTCTTATTCTTTCGATGTCAATACATTGTTGACATGAATATCAATTATATGGTCATTTTTATAAATTTTCTGTTTACAAAACTTTGAATTTTTCGAAAAACTAAGGATTTTCTTACCCCAGGAGTAGATTACCTTAGCCGTATTTGGCACAACTTTTTGGAATTTTGGATCCTCAATGCTCTTCAACTTTGTATTTATTTGGCTTTTTAACTATTTCGATCTGAGCGTCACTGATGAGTCTTATGTAGACGAAACGCGCGTCTGGCGTATAAAATTATAATCCTGGTACTTTTGATAACTATTTACTTTCACAATAATTTGAAGAACATATACCAGCTTTTGAGAGCTTATTTTAAGAATATGTATGCTATTGTGCAATAAGCTTGCTACAGGTAGCAGACGACCTATAGAATGTGTTTTATTAACTGTTCGATTATATATATAATACCTCTGAGTTTGGTATTTTTGTGATTTTGCTTTTTAGCAATATAGTTATCTTTTTGTATATATGGGTTAAAGGACTTTTAACAATAGATGTTTTAGATTGCTTCAATATTTTCAAGTTCTGTCAACGTTTGGTACTCCAAATTCATATGCCAGTTTATTCGTTATTTAACACATTTTATGGTGATACAAAGATGTGATACTTGTTACTTATTTTTTTTTATTTTTTTTTTTGCAAATTCATCCATCAGGACCATATACTGAGTTATATACAACTATTAACGATACGAACGCATTATCTGTTAATATATCTACTGAAATAGTGTACCCACGACCAAAATGTTCAGCTGCAATGAACGTACGTAATTCTAATAAGCTATTTTCAATAAAATATATATGAACAAATGTATATATAGGGTAGAACCAAAAATTTGAGAAAGCAAATTTACAGATCTAACATTGTTGGGTTGATGTTTAGACGAGTTGTATATATGATCTAAAATTTGCTTTCGCAAATTTTTGGTTCTCCCTATAAAGAGTCTATCTGAAAATGTGGTTACATTTTATATGGCCTTCCAAATACCGTTTCGATCCCAAAACATCACTGAAGAGACATTTATTGTCGAAATCCGGATCTGGTGTACTAAAAAAATAATGACACCTTATGTTTGTGGCATAACATCGTGGCCACAGGTTAATTGTTTCCTGTTGGGTATTAAATTTATGTTAAGATCCATTATGTTACATCTTGTGATCAATTTTATTTGGCAATCGCCAATGGCAGTCAGCAGGGTTAAAGAACAATGTTAGATCTTTAAATTTGCTTTCGCAAATTTTTTGTTCTTCCCTCGCCGGGATTCGAACTCATGCTACTGAGATATCGTGACACCAAATCGCCTGCACTGTAGCCGTCCCGCTAGACCACACGACCACCTGGGCTTCAAAAAAATGAAACTTTCGGTGGCCGGGTGTTACCTTTCCACGTCAGTTTTAATCTAGCGTCGTACTACAGTACATGATATATAAGGCATGGAGATGTTATTCTTACAGATCACCTACATTACCTATAGTAAAGGATCCTGCAAATTAATGTAAGATGCAGTTACAGAAAATATTTATATTTAGAAGTACGTCTGAGCCAGTGACAACTCTTCAACAGATTTATCCATCGGATCACCAGCAGTGATGGTGATACATGGCTGTGTACACCATGTATATACAACTCGTCTATATATATATATTGGCCTACGGTGTAAGAATTCATATTTATAGTTGATTGAACCGTGTTAGTTCCATGATGAAGATGATCGATTTAATGGTACAACTAGTTGCCAAATGGACAGCATGCCGGATTTTCTGTGTCTTGTTTACCTGCAATATTATATACCAACTTTCCAATCTATCAAAATTCCTAAACTGGAAAAAAAGTAACTATCAACTGCTGGAATTGACCCTCATTATGTTATAAATAACATTAAATTACATTTCAATTTGAAAAGCCTCGGTGAAAGTGCTACACTTGTGTCTTGGCCAATAGCATCACTTAAGTCTGACCGATATGAAAAATGCTTAAATTGAATGCTTTTTTGGAGGATTTACTTCAAGATTGTTGTCAAGGTAGATTAAAATATCTTATAAGAAAAATATAAGAAAAACAAACGAAAACTAGAGGCTCTCAAGAGCCTGTGTCGCTCACCTTGGTCTATGTGCATATTATACAATGGACACAGATAAATTCATGACAAAATTGTGTTTTGGTGATCATGATGTGTTTGTAGATCTTACTTTACTGGACATTCTTCAAGATACAATTATCTCTATCTATAATGAACTTGCCAGTGGAAAATATTTTCTAACAATTTACAAAAATTTATGAAAATTGTTAAATAATGACTATAAAGGGCAATAACTCCTTAAGGGGTAAACTAAAAATTTTGGTCATGTTGACTTATTTGTAGATCTTACTTTGCAGAACATTATTGCTGTTTACAGTTTATCTCTATCTATTATAATATTAAAGATAATAACCAAAAACTGCAAAATTTCCTTAAAATTACTAATTCTGGGGCAGCAACTCAACAACGGGTTGTCCGATTTGTCTGAAGATTTCAGGGCAGATAGATCCTGACCTGATAAACAATTTATCCCTTGTCAGATTTGCTCTAAATGCTTTGGTTTCAGCGATTTTAGCCAAAAATCTACATTTCGCCCCTGTGTACTATTTTTAGCCATGGCGGCCATCTTGGTTGGTTGGCAGGGTCACGCCACACATTTTAAAAAGTAAGTACCCAAATGATGATTGTGGCCAAGTTTGGTTAAATTTGGCCAAGTTGTTTCAGAGGAGAAGATTTTTTAAAAGAATACTAAAATTTTAGAAAAATGGTTCAAAATTGACAATAAAGGGCAATAACTCCTTAATGGGTCGACTGACAATTTTGGTCATGTTGACTTATTTGTAGATCTTACTTTGCTGAACATTATTGCTGTTTACAGTTTATCTCTATCTATAACAATATTCAAGATAATAATCAACCAGATGCTCCGCAGGGCGCAGCTTTATACGACCGCAGAGGTTGAACCCTGAAAGGTTTGGGCAAGTATGAACACAACATGCAAGCTTGATTCATCTCTAAATTTGGATTGTGATTAAAGGGTTGACACAGCATAGGTTTTGGACACAAAATTAATGTGGTCTAATGAACTTAAAATATATTTTTTGCCTTTGAGCAATCACTATGCTGTTGAATATTAATCCTCTCAAAAAAATGTTTGAAGAAATTTTCTTTTTATTTATGAAATCTGAAATGAGAAAAATTTAACCCCCCCCCCCCACCATTTTTTTTTCACATCCCCCTTTCCCTTTTTCAAAACTGATCTCAATTCAAATTTCTAATGGAGTTTGCAACAATAACTACTCATTTAAATACATCATAAAATATTAAAATGTAACAAAAAGTGCTTGTTATCTCTGAATGGTAAAGTTTGTTTTTATTTATCAGTTGGTAGTAACAGTGAATATACAGTGTGTATTGTATAAAACAATTATTTAAGTTGATTCAACTACTATTCTAGACAAAGAAAGATAACTCCAATCAATTAAAAATTTCTTGCTATTGCACAATATTGTGCAATTAGATATTTCTTGCTATTCTGTGCAATACTGTGCAATTGAAAATATTGGCTATTGCACAATACTGTGCAATTGAAGATTTCTTGCTATTGCGCAATACTGTGCAAATGAAAATTTCTTGCTATTGCACAATACTGTGCAATTGAAGATTTCTTGCTATTGCTGAATACTGTGCAATTGAAAATTTCTTGCTATTGCACAATACTTAATATAATAATTTTTGATCCTGATTTGAACCAACTTGAAAACTGGACCCATAATCAAAAATCTAAGTACATGAATAAATTCAGCATATCAAAAAAGCCAAAGAATTCAATTTTTGTTAAAATCAAACTTAGTTTAATTTTGGACCCTTTGGTATTTAATGTAAACCAATTTGAAAACGGGACTAAAAATTAAGAATCTACATACACAGTTAGATTTGGCATATCAAACAAAGAACCCCAATTATTCAATTTTTGATGAAATCAAACAAAGTTTAATTTTGGACCCCGATTTGGACCAACTTTAAAACTGGGCCAATAATAAAAAATCTAAATACATTTTTAGATTCAGCATATCAAAGAACCCCAAGGATTCAATTTTTGTTAAAATCAAACTAAGTTTAATTTTGGACCCTTTGGACCTTAATGTAGACCAATTTGAAAACGAGACCAAAAATTAAGAATCTACATACACAGTTAGATCCGGCATATCAAAGAACCCCAATTATTTAATTTTTAATGAAACCAAACAAAGTTCAATTTTGAATCCTTTGGGCCCCTTATTCCTAAACTGTTGGGATCAAAACTCTTAAAATCAAATCCAACCTTCCTTTTATGGTCATAAACCTTGTGTTTAAATTTCAAAGATTTCTTTTTACTTATACTAAAGTTATGGTGCAAAAACCAAGAATAATGCTTACTTGGGCCCCTTTTTGGCCCCTTATTCCTAAACGGTTCAGATCTCAACTCAAAAAATCAATCCCAACCTTCCTTTTGTTGTCATAAACCTTGTGTTTAAATTTTATTGATTTCTATTTACTTATACTAAAGTTATTGTGCGAAAACCAAGAATAATGCTTATTTGGGCCCTTTTTGGCCCTTAATTCCTAAACTGTTTGAACTAAAACTCCCACAATCAATCCCAACCTTCCTTTTGTGGTCATAAACCTTGTGTCAACATTTCATAGATTTCTATTTACTTAAACTAAAGTTATAGTGCGAAAACTAAGAAAATGCTTATTTGGGCCCTTTTTGGCCCCTAATTCCTAAAATTTTGGGACCAAAACTCCCAAAATCAATCCCAACCTTCCATTTGTGGTTATAAACCTTGTGTTAAAATTTACATAGATTTCTATTCACTTTTACTAAAGTTAGAGTGCGAAAACTAAAGGTATTTGGACGACGACGACGACGACGCAAGACGACGACGACGACGCCAACGTGATAGCAATATACGACGAAAAATTAAAATTTTTGCGGTCGTATAAAAACTGCAAAATTTCCTTAAAATTACTAATTCAGGGGCGGCAACTCAACAACGGGTTGTCCGATTTGTCTGAAAATTTCAGGGCAGATAGAATTTGACCTGACAAACAATTTATCCCATGTCAGATTTGCTCTAGATGCTTTGGTTTTAGAGTTATAAGCCAAAATCTACATTTTCCCCCTATGTTCTTTTTTTTTTAGCCATGGCGGCCATCTTGGTTGGTTGGCCGGGTCACCGCATTTTTAAAACTAGATACCCCAATGATGATTGTGGCCAAGTTTGCTTTAATTTGGCCCAGTAGTTTCAGAGGAGAAGATTTTTGTAAAAGTTAACGACGACGGACGCCGGACGACGACGACGACGGACGCCAAGTGATGGGAAAAGCTCACTTGGCCCTTTTGGCCAGGTGAGCTAAAAATAAATAAGAAATCGTGAACTTACAAAGATCGACTTTGTCCTGATCAATTTCTTGACTGACATAAAAATGTTACATATTTCTTTTTGTTGGAAAGATAAATTTCAAATTCGATCCAACAGAAGATATAACTTTTAATAAAAGAATAAGGAAAAAGAAAACTCATCATAGATACAAGGATTAAATTTTGTATTTACGCCAGACGCGCGTTTCGTTTACAAAAGACTCATCAGTGACGCTTAAATCAAAAAAAGTTAAGAAGTTAAAAAAAAAAATTCCAAAGTTTTGTTAACAGTTAATTTATAAATATGACCATATCAATGATAATTCATGTCAACACAGAAGTGCTGATTACTTGGCTGGTGATACCCTCGGGCAATTAAAACTCCCCCCCCCCCCAAAAAAAAAGAAATTACACTTCGACTTGAGCGTAAAAATGTAATGACCGATACTAAAATGTTCACCCCATCCGTATTATTGAAAGAAATAACAAAGTTTAATATCAAAAAAAGATTATAACAATGAATATAAAAAGAAATTGAGAAGGAAAAAAAAGAAAAAAACATAACCTGATTGACAAGGGCTCTGCCCTTACATTACGATTGTTTTAAATTAGATGTCTTTTTTTCATTTCTTAGATAAATGACTTTACGTTTGGAATCTATCAAAATCAGGATGATGACGAAACTGTATTTACCTTTCTTTCTCATGAAAATTTGGGTAAAGGATAATCTATTGGAATGTATTAGAATTGCACCATCAGGGCTGCAACAAAGATAAAATAAGAACTTTTATTTGATACATACTTTTCTGTCTTGATTTGTAATTATAATAAATTCTTATTGTCTTGTGCACCTGGAAAATATTTTCAGCAAGGTATGCATGCAGACTCAGTTGTCCCTTTGGTATCTTTCGTCCCTCTTTTAAGGTCGAGAAATTGACTGCCACTAGAAATAACCTATACATCTTTTTGTGTCCATCGTGCTATATTTTCTAAAGAGTTGGAATTATTTAAGAAAGGGGCAACCCTTGAATGGTAAATGACACATTCTCCAAATTCTTGTGGTTTTGTTTAAGATCGTGTACGAGTATCTTAAAACGTTGCGGAGGAAAAACTTAATTTAGAGTGTAGAAACGAACAAGAGGCTCTCAAGAGCCTGAATCGCTCACCTGAATTTTTTTGGTTTAATCTCTCATCAATGATTATTTTGGCTTTTCAATTTATTTAAATGTTCTTTGAATCGTCCTATTTTCTTCAAAAGCAAAAAAAAATCATTTTCTCCTATGTTCTATTTTAGCCATAGGAGCTATGTTTCTTGACATACAAGGAAATGAAATATAAAATTTATACTAGATACTCTGAAACTCATTTAGCCTAAGTTTGGCTGAAATTGATACAGCAGTTTCATAAGAGAAGAATTTTTAAAGTAAGTCAACATGATGAACAAATTGTGAAAAATTGTCATTAAAGGACAATAACCCCTTAAGGGGTCAATTGACAATTTTGGTCATATTAACTTATTTGTAGATCTTACTTTGCTGATCTTTTTTGCTGTTTACAGTTTATCTTTATCTATAATAATATTCAAGATAATGACCAAAAACTGCAAAATTTCCTTAAAATTACCAATTAAGTGGCAGCAACCCAACAATTGGATGTTTGATTCATCTGAAAATTTCAGGGCTGATAGATATTGACCTAATGAACATTTTTACTCCATGTCAGATTTGCTCTTAATGCTTTCGTTTTTGAGATATAAGCCAAAAACTGCATTTGACCCCTATGTTCTATTTTAAGTAACGGCGGCCATGTTTTTTGACGGATCAAAAATCAAAGCACACATTTTGTGCAGGATAATCTAAGGAACAACCATGCTAAGTTTTAACCAAATCCATTCAGTAGTTTCAGAGGAGAAGATTTTTTAAAGTTAGCAAATATGATGAACAAATTGTGAAAAATTGTCATTAAAGGACAATAACCCCTTAAGGGGTCAATTGACAATTTTGGTCATATTAACTTATTTGTAGATCTTACTTTGCTGATCTTTTTTGCTGTTTACAGTTTATCTTTATCTATAATAATATTCAAGATAATGACCAAAAACTGCAAAATTTCCTTAAAATTACCAATTAAGTGGCAGCAACCCAACAATGGTTTGTTTGATTCATCTGAAAATTTCAGGGCTGATAGATCTTGACCTAATGAACATTTTTACCCCATGTCAGATTTGCTCTAAATGCTTTCGTTTTTGAGATATAAGCCAAAAACTGCATTTGACCCCTATATTCTATTTTAAGTAACGGCGGCCATGTTTTTTGACGGATCAAAAATCGAAGCGCACATTTTGTGCAGGATATACTAAGGAACAATCATGTTAAGTTTCATTCAAATCCATTCAGTAGTTTCAGAGGAGAAGATTTTTTAAAGTTAGCAAATATGATGAACAAATTGTGAAAAATTGTCATTAAAGGACAATAACCCCTTAAGGGGTCAATTGACAATTTTGGTCATATTAACTTATTTGTAGATCTTACTTTGCTGATCTTTTTTGCTGTTTACAGTTTATCTTTATCTATAATAATATTCAAGATAATGACCAAAAACTGCAAAATTTCCTTAAAATTACCAATTAAGTGGCAGCAACCCAACAATTGGATGTTTGATTCATCTGAAAATTTCAGGGCTGATAGATATTGACCTAATGAACATTTTTACTCCATGTCAGATTTGCTCTTAATGCTTTCGTTTTTGAGATATAAGCCAAAAACTGCATTTGACCCCTATATTCTATTTTAAGTAACGGCGGCCATGTTTTTTGACGGATCAAAAATCGAAGCGCACATTTTGTGCAGGATATACTAAGGAACAATCATGTTAAGTTTCATTCAAATCCATTCAGTAGTTTCAGAGGAGAAGATGTTTGAAAAATTGTTAACGACGACGACGACGACGTCGACGACGACGACGTCGACGACGACGACGACGGACGCCAAGTGATGAGAAAAGCTCACATGGCCTTTTAGGCCAGGTGAGCTAAAAATGTGAAATGTTCAAAAGTTATAAAGGGCATAACTGTAGAACTGCCCAAAATCGAACTCTGTCTCTAAGTTTATGTGAGTTTCGAAAAATGTGTATGAGGCAACCTTTAGTTAAGAGTGCAGATAGAAAAAAAATAGGAGAGACGGAAGACTAACAGTCTAGGATGACACTTCAGTTCTGAACGGTAAATGTAAAATCACGAAAATACCTTACTCAGAGGAAAATTCAAAATATGTGTCATTTATCACATCATCTGTCAATTGTTTGTCTCTGTTAAATATCAACTGGACAATGTGATGAACTGTGTACGAACATGACAACAGTGCTTAGCTTGTTTATTTTCTTTTCTAAAAAAAAGTGATTTTAACAATATTTTATGCAGAAAGATGATATATATGTAACATAGGATAAAAACTTTCCAAATTATCTTCTATCAGAAAATGTTATCAAGGTTTAACATTTTTAACATTAACTAACTTTATGTTTTCTTATGATACCATCACTGAAGAGACAAATAAATAAATACTTGGCATGAGTAAAGTTTTGTCCTGTCCAGTACTATAGAAAAAAAATTCACATAACATTTCATTGCATATAAGAAAATAACCATCATTGGAAGTTAACCAATCAAATATCTCCCCTTATTATATCTGTGTACAAGGTTTAGTCACCATGTAACCTCAAGATTACAAAATTTTCTATAGAAATCCCAAATAAAAAATAATGGTGTTTTGAAATACCCAAGACATATGTTTATGACACAGAAATGTTTTTACTGCAATAAAATGTAGGATTAATAACCTACAACTGTCAAATTTAAGGGAATATTTTTTTCGACCTACTTTTGTATACAACCGGAAGTGACGTGCCATGATTTGGTGGTATTACACCTGCAGAAGACATTACTGTTAAATAACCTATATATGACTTTTTTGTTTTGTAATACTGGTTATTTCAAGCATTTCTGTCAAGTTTTGTCATAATCAGTTCAATAGTTTGAGAAAATCTAGTATAATGAGAGATGACATCTACAGCGATTCGAGCAAAATTTCTCCGACAAATCCAAACCAAGCCGCATCAAGATAGAATAGAGTGTGGACCAATATATTATGAAATATCTATCGTATCTGCCTACAAATAGTTGAATATGATACACAAGATGATTTCAGGAAGATAAATACCACTAATGGACCTCTTTGTCTTCTTTATAAGGTCTCTTTGGGTCAATTTATACCTCTCATTTCCTCAAAATTTCAACTTTTCAGGCAATAAAAAAAAATAATGGGGCAACTTTCACTCATTTATGATTACAGTAGTTACTACTTAAACCATTCGGCCACCCAAGAGCAAAGTAAGATGGCTTTGGTGTCTAAAATAAGTGGAGGCAAAAACCGTATTCCTTTGAATGAAAAATAATTGTCCTTCCCAATGTTTATCCTGGTTTATATACCGTAAGTAGAAGGTTACGGCTGGCCATCAGGTTCAACCCACCATATTTTCTTAAAGTGTCATGTACCAAGTCAGGAATGTGGCAGTTGTTATCAATTTTGTCTTTTCTATGCATGTTGGTGTTTGTTTTTCTTGCACTTCAGTGTTTCTGTTGTTTCATTTATTTCCTTTTATAGTTGATGTGTTTCACTGTGTTTTAGTTTATAACCCACATTTGTTTTCGCTCAATTGAGTTATAAAATTTAAAATTTATATATAAATTTATAAAATGCATTGCAGGACATCTTTATTTTGTTTTGACTCATTTCAACAACTTAAGAAGAATATATTTTCTAAATCAACAGAGAATTTTCTGTGAAAAAGAGAAGAAAGATACCAGAGGGACAAGTCAAACTCATAGATTAAAAATAAACTCACAACAACATGGTTAAAGATAAAAAGACAAATAACAGTACAGAAGACACAACATAGAAAACTAGACTAAGCAACATAAACCCCAACAAAAACTGGGGGTGGTCTCAGGTGCTCCAGATGGATAAGCAGATCCTGCTCCACATTTAATCTATCATTGCATTATTCAAATGTATTTTGAGATGGGAATGTACAAACTGCAAGTATAGGTGATGTATATAGACAATTTATGTAGTGTACAAACAAAACATTAACAGTAATTTCTGTGTTTATTACCCTGAACGGATTTCCAATCATAATCAGTTTCAACAATCTAGTTTGCAATACACAATTTTATAAATTGTAAATCATTTAATAACATTTTAAAACAAGAAAACAGGCTATAATATTTAATTCTTAAATGCAGATTTAATAATAACCTGTTAATAAACATTCTCATTATATGCACTATTGATTCATTAATTTCCATGGGTACCAATTTTGAGGATTACAGAAAAAAATTCTTTTCATGGAAATTCGAATTCATGAATTTTTGCCAGATTTTTGGACTTCTCTGATTTTCTCCATGTATTGCCGTTATAAAAATTTGCCTGTTTACCCATCTTTTTTTCATAATTTTTTGCGTAAAGATTAAAAAGCCACATTTTTGAAAATCCAAAAAATCCTTGTTATTTTTTCATCTTTTTTGAAACAAAAAGCAGCCAATGACAAAAGTATGAACAATCTAGAGAGAATCATTTGACGCCAAATTTTCAATGGCTTATATCTTGAAATCAAGTGCAAGAACCCAAAAAAAAATCTGATTTTTTAGTTCCTTCATTTATATACAATCATTTCAGAACAGTCTTTTGAAAAGCTTCTTATTTTGAAACAGAGTAGCAAAAATCTCCTTAATAACATAAATATATCAGACTATTTATACTATACTATTGATTCTTTATTATAACATAACACACCATTACAAAAATTATATCATAATTAAAATAGGACACTTCATTGCTAGTAGGTTTCTACCCTTCTCCATGTCCCATCATACTAAATTGCATTGACTAGCAGTTCCAACAAACAAAGCTTGGACTTCATGTTCAACATAAAATTGGATGATTTGTAAAAGATTATGATAAGAATGCCCATTTTTTGAAATCATGTATTCCTCTAATAAATCATATTTTACAATGACACTCTGTCAATTTCTACCCTTTAACAACTGAAAATTGAGATATAATTGTGTGCATTTAATATCATGATTTTTGAAGAATGGACAAAAATGTGAGATTATTTTTTGCAATTTTAGGATAATCTGCATACAGATTTATGTACCAAATTCAGAATGCAGCTTTTCATTATTGACATTCTCATCAAGTCTCATTTTTAGCATTTATAAAAACGTCGTCATAATTTCTGAATTCTTTCACATTTTTGCATTTTTCTGCAGACAAAGACACAACTTTGGTTTTATTGCGAAATAGCTTGTTGAAATGCGTAATATGAAGAAACAAAAATTGAATTCTCTTCGTGTGTACTTGCACATGAGGCGACTTCTGAATTGCACAATCTTTGTATTAAATACATAAACAGTTTTTTTCTGCATTCTGTTTCACAACATACTTTCCGTTACTTTTTAATTTGTGTAGCCTCATACTCTGTATTAAATACATGAACATGAACAATCATGTCAATAAAAAGAAAAACAATTAATACAATAAATACACACATATAAAAATAAAAATTGCATGAATATAATGTAGCACACACATTATAATTAATCCCTCACGATGTATCACACACTATAATTAATCCCTCATAATAAATAACATATTTACATGACCTCCTAGATACTAGTAGGCAAAACAATAATCAAATAAAAAGTTCTAAACCTTAATAAAGCACCTAATTTGTGAGGGTCTAGAATAGGGAAACTTCCTTTCTGTATACATAAATTAAAAGTCCATTTCCCTCTATTGTTTCTGCCTAAACCCTTCCCCACCTGTTAATCCATATGACTGTGGATTTATTTATTTTCTTAGGTACCAATTTTCGTGGATTAGATAAGGAAAACTTACATGTCTGTTGATATTCATTTTCATGGTTTTATAGAGGTCTCTGTAAAAAATGTACTATCCCATAAAAAATATGTCATTCGTTGAACATTTAATTTCACGGTTAACTTGTACCCACGAAATCCACAAAAATTGGTATTCAACGAATAATTATGAATAAACAGTATGTAATCCCCAACTTGACCCTCATTTGTTCATTATGAAAATATATAATTGGTTTTAAAGATTCACAATTTGATTATGAAAGGTAAAATCTGATAATTTTTTTTTTTAATTTTTGAAAAAAACTCCTACATTTACCTCTCCTACTCTCCCTTCCAAAAAAAAAATTTTTTAAAAATGATTTAACAGTCTCCCATACATTTTCCACTGGCGAAAATGCAAAATCTAATTATTGTGATTGCAAAAACTTTATGAAGGAAAATTGTCATTTGATTTTGCCATTTGATTAGGGACTTTCCATTTTGAATTTTCCTCAGAGTTCAGTATTTTTGTGATTTTACTTTTCACTCCTGTTAGTTTTTATTAGTGCAAAACTGATTTTTCATTTTTTTGCATCAATAAAAAAAACAAAAATAATTTCTGAATCTACAGTAAATAAAGTATAACAAGAAAAAAAAATTAAATAGAAAGCACACCATGAGAAATGCATACTGGCAGTAGTATCAAACAAAATATAATAAAATTACGTAACAATGCCTTCCATTCTGACGGAATGGCGTGCTTTGTTAATGCCCCTGTTATTTTAGAGATTTCGTGACTAATACATATAAATATAAAAGATGTAATTATAACATTTAGAACAGGATAACTTGGTATGAGAACCAAAACTCCATGGGTATCAGCTGCTAACCAAATATGGTACTGAGATATAAAAAGCTGAAATGAAAAAAATAATCAAATGTTATAAGAAATACACAAAATATAGCCATGTATTATACAAAATCAGGGGCGCATCCAGCCATTTAAAAAGGGGGGGGGGGGGGGGGTTCCCAACCCAGGACAAAGGGGGGTTCCAACTATATGTCCCCATTCAAATGCATTGGTCGTCCAAAAAAAGGGGGGGTTCCAACCCAGGAACCCTCCCCCTGGATCCGCCACTGAAAATACACAGAATATAGTTAAAAAAAATTATGAAATACGCAAAAAATTTCCTTCACACCCTTTTTAGTAATGAACAGAATCATTGATTGAGTAAAGTCCAAATGACAAATATTTCATGCATATTTCAAATGATGTACTTAAAAGGCAATATTATGAAGTTCTTATCCAAATTATTCTTTCCTAGGCTAGGCCTAATCAAGCAGGGAGAAACTCTACTTGCTTTTGTCCGAAACACTTCATCCAGTTGCTAAAAAAAAGGACAGAATTTAGATGAAACTCCACTCTCCTTCTTTGCCTTAACAATTTTCCTATAATTCCTTGGCATTGTATTAATTTTAACATTAAAATTGAGAATGGAAATGGGGAATGTGTCAAAGAAACAACAACCAAACCATAGAGCAGAGAACAGTCGAAACCACTGATGGGTCTTCAATACAGCAAGAAACTCCCACACCCTGAGGAGTCCTTCAGTTGACCCCTAAACAAATATTAAACTGTTTTCCTGTTCTTTCAATTTCTGTTGGACTCATGAACTCGACTTTAACAGTCACAATTTGAACAAGACGTTGACTTTAACAGTGCTTATTTGATTTCACCCTGGCTACGGGTATGAGGCTGGCATGTCATTATACAGACTGTTACCTTGTGAACTGGTATGTTACATAAACGTGTCCATAATGCACAGATGCCTCACTCACACTATCACTTTCTTTGATAAGTGGACTGTGAAATTGGGTTCAATTTGTCATTTCAATTAGAAAGATCATATCATAGGGAACATGTATACTAAGTTTCAAGTCAATGAGGATTTCAACTTCATCAAAAACTACCTTGACCAACTTTTACCTGAAGTGGGATGGATGAACAGACAAAGAACAAACGGACACACAAACCAGAAAACACATTGCCCCTCTACTATTGTAGGTGGCCCAAAACATGTTCTCATCCTGAATATGCATTTAATTTGCCACTGGACATTAAACATCAAACCAAATCAATGCTTTTTTCTTAAAAAGTATTTCTTGCATGTAGTTGATCACCGTTATATATACTTACTTCTAGTGATATTTTACCAAACCAGGCAAAAAATGAGCTGTACTTTGTTCTCAACCATCCAGGAACATTGCGTATTAATATAAAAGATATAATCTGAAACAAATAAACATCTTTTATATGGATGATCTACATGTACACATGTGTTGAATTATCCAAATTATTATTATTAAGAATAAAAATTACAAAGTAGTGTAAGGTTTACAATATTTCCCATTTTTTATGATACCCAACCAGAAAATAATAAAATAAGCCCATATTTTGCATATATTATAAAAAATATTAAAATAATCAAATCATTTACAATAACTAGAGAATTTTCAGAAAGACTGGACAAATGTTTTATTCAATCTGACATCATTATCGTAAAGGTTGTTTCATAATGTAGTTAGCATGTTGGTAAAGAATTGCAAACTTTTTTATATTATTTATCACCTCAATATAAAATGTTTGTATCCTTAAGTAATCAACAACTGTGTGTTGCAATTCAGTTCAGTGTTTTCATTTCTTTTGGTAAAGGCAATATAGAGTTTTTGAAATACTAAGGCTTTTGGCAAAACTTTTAGGAATTTTGGTCCTCAATGCTCTTCAACTTCGTACTTTATTTGGCCTTTTTAAATTTTTTGTATTCGAGCATCACTGATGAGTCTTTTGTAGAAGAAACGCGCCTCTGGCGTATATACAAAATTTAGTCCTGGTATCTATGATGAGTTTATTTATTGCCTTTTTCTGCTGACATAGCATAAAGCAAACACCAATCAATCAATTATTCTCTTCAATCAAGCAACATGAATGCAATGAATAAAATAGGGCAGTTTTCTAAAATTTTGTAAGCTTTCCTTTCGATCAATGAATAATTTTTTGGCATGATTAATAAATGTGCAGGTACTTTAATATTACAGCTACTAGGAGATGCCCGCGAAATCACAGTACAATAAGGCAAGTGTTGAATCAAGAGTTAATTTTCGTCAGCAGTATGTTGACTGAGCATGGGGGAAAGTGCATTAATTTGGATCAGTAACGGTTTCTTAAAATTGGATATTTTCTTATAAATTGGTGTTTTCTGTATAAACATGATAAACAATTTGTTTCAAAGACTAATTTAGGAAGTACAAAAGAACATGTATACATCATATCACAAATATTTCCTACTTTATATGGTTTGAGAGAAGTTTAGGATCAATGAAATCAGTCTCTTCATTAACTAGTACAGATACTTACTGGTACAATGGTGAGATAAGAATGGAACTGGTTACACTCGACTTTGTTCTTACACAGGAATGTAAAGATAACATAACTCTGAAAAACAATTTTCAGATTTATTGATTGTGTGCCATGGATATGATTGCATTTTTGTTTTTGCTTTTCTATGAATGACTCAGGAAGATTAGTTATATCGCTAACTGTGTTACCCTCTTACAGAGTTCGCGAAAAGTGGTGGTCCACAGTATTTTATCACCAAAATGTTGCATAGGACTGACACAATTTTAGTATTTTTCAATAGAATTAATAGTGAGGACCAGCAGATTTTCTTTCAAGGACCACCAGGGAAAAAAAGATTTCGGGAACTCTGCTCTTATAATAAAGTATGGTTGCTGTTGTTATTGTAGGTTGCTCAATGTCCAGTGACAAATATTTCATGCATCTCCGTCTTCATTTCAGTATTTTTTTGAAAGTTTTCCTAATTTTCCTAAATTTTGTTTTTAAAACTCAATTTTCTTCTCAAGTTTTCAAATTCATCAATTTTGTTTTCCAATTCAAATTCTTCTTACATTTTCAATTTTCTAATCAAAATAATTTTATCTTTTTTGAATTATCAGATCAGTCTACAATTGTTCCATATAAAGATCTAAGTTATCTATTTTGTTTTCATTTTTTTTTAATAATTTTTATTTTATACTCACACCAAGACCTAGGAGGCCTAAGAACACTACAAACGATGAAAAGATTCTGGAAAATAAATTCTCATTGTTGCTATCATCTATAAACTTGTATTTTTTAGCTAACTCATAAACAAATCCAAATACCATTCCATAAACAACACTCTGAAATGTAACAAAAAATCATCAAGTAAGCAAATCAAATCTCAATTCCTGGCGTAAAAACAGAGAAAAAACATTCATCTATAAACCGTTTTTTTCGAGTGGGTCCCGATGTATTGATAGAAGAGGATAACATATTTGAGCTTTTCACCAAAATGGTTTTATCTTACAAGTATATTTGAAAACAAGAATGTGTCCCCAGTACATGCATGCCCCATCCGCACTATCATTTTCTATGTTCAATGGACTGTGAAAATGGGAACAAAATCTCTAATTTGGGATTAAAATTAGAAAGATCATATCATAGGGTACATGTGTACTAAGTTTGAAGTTAATTGGACTTCAACTTCATCAAAAACTACTCGACCAAAAACTTTAACCTCAAGTGGGACAGACGGACCAACGGACAAACGGACAATTGAACGGACGGACGAAAGGAGGCACAGACCAGAGAACATAATGCCCATAAATTAGGCATTATAAAACATTTCACACAAATACGTTTAGAAATATGCTGTTTTTAACCTTACATAATTGTCTAATAGAAGTCTGAAAATTTACAAAAGTGACAAAAAAACATAACCCTTTCAATGAACTAGTCATAAACTTATTATCTGTCTAATGAAAGTTTTTTATTTACAACAGTTTTAAAACTTTTACACTTCATGTGAACTAGTTGTGACTTACATATCTGTCTAACGACCACCTAAATCTCCACTCTGATATAGAATCATCTTGTAATACAAACAAAGATTTGATTGGCCTCAGTAGAAATACTTTATCAAAAAACACCTGCAAGTAAAAAACAAATGTACATGTGTATATGTATTTATCTTACCTCCTATACATTTCGAGGAGTATGATTGGTTAAAAGCAACCTTGTGGAGACTGTGTATGTTCCATATTAGATTAGTAGGCGGGGTGGGACTTATGTCAATACACAGTTAGTAGTGGTGTTAGGTCCCTTTAAAAATACAGACGTTGGAATTGATGATGAACGATAAAAATAAATTCATAAAACACATTTAAGGTGGTATTGGAGTCTAAAATAAAAAAGACAGAATTTGTTCATACTTTGCCAAAACGTAGTATCTATTGATATATGTTGAAAAATATAATAAAAATGATAGGTCACCGTGCATTTTCTCAAGCTACAGGACGTGACAAAATAACACATTTTGTATGGATTTATATACAGGAAAAAACACCATTTTGTGATTAGAAACTAAACAAAATGATAGAATTGTTAAATACTTAAGGAAAAGATAGCTTTCAGACAATGCTTTGAGAATATCAAAAGAAAAGATAGGGTCACCATATGTTTTTTCCGGCTAAAATACAAAATAGGAAAATTTCATGTAGAATCCTTCAGAAAATGCACTGTTTTAGAGTTACCTCCCATTGAAATGCCAATTTAAAAAAAATTAAAAACAACCAAAACTAATCAACATTTGCAAAATTATTTATATTTGTAAGTTATATTCTTATAAATTGGTTCTTTTAAATGAAAATCACATTAAATATCTGCATTCCTGCATCCCATTTTGCTAACTTGATAGAAAATATGGACCTTTGGTTCTGTTTTTTACAATCCAAGATGGAGGAAGACACCCATACCACCTTAAAGCTAACAAGTTGTTGTCGTTGGCATTTGTTTTTGTATAGACCAATATAAGTAGGTTCTTAATACTAACAGTATAAAGACTTGATCACGTTGATTGGCTACTAGTATAAATACCACATGTTAAGATATTCCATAAGATAAATTCGTTACATAGTGTGCTTAGTGACCTTTTATGATACATATCAGGCCAGTAAATTCAATACTGGGGATTGGAGCTTCGTTCTCACCCCATATAGAATTTTTAAGTCAAAAAGTTTGTTTTTTAAATATAAAACAAAATTATTTGTGACTTAAAAAGAACAGATGCTCCCCAGGGCGCAGCTTTATAAGATCACAGTGGTCGAACCCTGAACAGTTGGGGCAAGTATGGACACAACATTCAAGCTTGATACAGCTCTGAATTTGGATAGTGATTAAATAGTTGACACAGCAAAGGTTTCTAACACAGAATGAATGTGGTCTAATGAACATAAAAAAAATTTTTTTTTTGCTTTTGAGCAATACACTATGCTGTTGATTATAAATCCCCTCAAAAAAAAATTCTGAAATCTGAAATGAGAAAAATTGTCTAAATTGTCCTTAAACCAGAAAAACCCTTGTTCCCCCCCCCTTTTTTTGCCCCTACTTGCTTAATGATTTGATCCATTACCCCCTATAACCATCCCTTTGTAGTATGGAAACTTGTGGTATAATTTCAGAGAGATTTATACACTTAAACACAAGTTATTGACTTAAAACTACAAAAATGCTAATTTGTACCCTTTTTTTGGCCCCTCACTTATTGAAACCCTATGGAGCAAGAACCCCAACACTCAATTCCAGCCTTTCCTCTGTAGTAAGAAACCTTGTAGTATAATTACAGAGATCCATACACTTAAACACAAGTTATAGTCTGTAACCTTGAAAAATGCTTCTTTTTGGCCCTTTTTGGACCCTTATTCCTGAATCTTCAGGGATATTAACCCAAAACTGACACTAAGCCTTCCCTCAGTATATGGAACCTTGTGGTATAATGTCAGAGAGATCCCTACAGTTAAACATAGGTTATTGTCCTGAAACTTCAAAAATGCTTGTTTTTAGCCCTTTTTTGGCCCTTAATTCCTAGACTGTTTGACCCATAACCCTTAAAGTAAATCCAAAACTTCTACTTAATGGTATGAACATTGTGGTACAATTTCGAGTAATTGAAATACTTATTGTCCTGAAACAAGATAAATGTATGTTTTGGGCCCCTTTGGGCCCCTAAATCCTAAACCGATGGGACCATAACCCCCAAAATCAATCGCAACCTTCCTTTTTCGATAATAAACATTGTCTTAAAATTTTATTGATTTCTATTGACTTATACTAAAGAAATCATCCGGAAACCCTGTATTCGGACGACGCTGACGACCATGTGATACCAATATATGACCGCAAAAAACTCCATATGGTTTTATGAAAAGGAAAAGTATCTCCTTTAAAGGTAGATAACTCTAATATACCTAGTCAAACGTACCTCTGACATGTAAAACAAAGCTATCAATGTTATTAATATGACAAACTTGGCCACCATGTAGAAATAGTGTACTTTTCCGGCTGAAAATAAAACAAAACAGAAATATTTATTATCTTATAGTACATGTAGTATAATTTTAAAAAATCTAATACAAATAAATCCCTTTCATTACATGTGTAGTCATCGAAATGCAAGATCTTTGTTCGAGCTTTTTTCCTGACGCTTATAATTCAAAGGTTTGGTTGGCTTACTTGGTGTCTTTAAATGTTTGCTGAAGCATTAATTGTAATTAAGATTGACGTCTGCAATCAATGGATAGGCGGTGCCTACATACTCAAAAACCAATAATATTTAGAGGTATAATTTATACAAGCTTAAGCCCCACCTCAAAACCTGGTCTCCATTACGGAAGTTGAACAGCAATGTCAGAACACTGTAAGTACGGACACACTATTTGAATTTTAATCAGAATGACAGTAGTTGTAATCTGCACTCAAAAGCTGTAGTTTCTGCACACAAGCATGATTGTAATGATAAATACAACAACTTAAAATGTTCTAAAAGTTATTGGAAATACTGTAAAGTCAGAAATTATTTGGATGTTTTTATGCAATGTTTTATTATTGCGAAAAATGCGACAGGGTTATAAATTAATTGCAATAATTTTTTTATATGAATTAAATAGACAACTTTCGAGTTCGATGCATTTCCGTCAAAAACTCTGGTTTTAGTGAACGTCATTTGTGCGTTTAGGGGCGTCTTCACTTCCATTCCAATGTTGAGCGAGTGGTTGGAAAACTATAATTCTATATTGTACGAATTATACGACAAATTGAATTATCAAAATTGACAATCAGCATTGATGTCATTAGGGAATTGTCATTAAGTACCTACAGAACAACCATTATTTCTAGTTTGTCCTGCACAATGACGATCACCAAGACGCTTGATGAATGTAAATAGTGCAGGGATACAGGCGACCCCCTCTATCTGGTAAATGACGTCATAAAGGCGCGTATAATTGACGAGTTTTTTCCGGTGACGGATGAACTCGAAAGTGGTCTATTATATTTTTCTCAATATCGCAAAAACTAACATAATGTTTAAGTCTAAAATGACAAAATTGCAATAATAAATGCATGCAAGAATTTCTGAATTAACAGTAGAAAGAATTGGATTTTCTGATAAGAGTTTTAAATTTCAAAATCAATACATACTCATCAATGAATCAATAACAAAAATATATCAATCTCATAATTCCTCACCTTCAGTTGAAGCTGCAGTTACATGGGGCCATATTGCCATGGTGACATACACAACAAGAAACCAGTAGGAAACCAGTGGCACAAAATAATAAAATTGGTATGGTCTGTTCATAACAAAACACAACACTATAACCAGGAAGTTTAAACGGAAAAGCACCTAAAATATAAAAATAGAATGACAGCAAGAGTACATACAAATAATTGAGATTCTATGGATTCATTTATGTAGTGGGTACCAATTTAAAAGGATTGAGGAAAACCTGGTTTTGCCTTTCACAGCATTCAGAGTCTTCATCAATTTTTCATTCGTTGTTCACCTGTACCCACAAAAATTGGTATCCATCGAATAATAATGAATCCACAGTAGAAGCAAAGCAAATATATACTATACTGCAAATATATACTATACTGCAAATATATACTATACAAAAATATATACTATACAAAAATTTAAATATATACTGCAAATTTGGTATTTTTGCAAAGGGCTATCAATTCCTAATTCCTGAAAAAGGAAATATTTCGAAAAATGTTCCCAAATGTTAATTTTTATTTCTAATACACATCAGAAACATAGGCAGGAAAGAAAAAAAAAACAACTCACGAAAAGGTTTAGTTCTTAAATCATGAAATTTAATCTGCAAAAATAACCCTTTTACAGCAATTGATTGTTGACCAACTTTTTTCCCTAGTCATATATCTCAAGCATATATATATATTGCATAAAGTTAAGACTACAATATATTCTCATATGTAGTATCCTATAAGAAGGTTCAAAGACAGTTTTTTGCAGAAGTCACTATGATTTTTATATTCTATTTTGCTCTGTTGTCTTGTATCTTTTTACCCATGATGCAACATAATTTCTGATTTGATATCAAAAAGACTTTTATTGAAATACCACAAATAGCTTTGGTATTTGACAGGGTTCCAATATGCACTGTAAATAATATTAAGCAATGTATATACTTTGATATGAGTTAGGTTCATAGCATGAAAGTATATTTTGTCAGGATTTCAGTTTAAACAGGATGAAAAATAAATCACTTGTGAAAATTACTTGGTTTACCAAAAAAAAGACTGTCTAACAAATTCTTAATTTTTTTTTTTTTACAATTGTGAACTCAGTTGACATCACAGATGAGACAATAAACCAGACATTAAACCAGACAAAATTACTACACTGTAGCTAAAGCAGATTTTAAGATTTCCATCCGTCCATGAAAGACCACCTAAAATGTAAACTCTGCGATAATTTCTACTATATATGGATGGAAACAATAAAATCTAAACTGCAGGCCAAGGCTAATAACAAACAACAACAATCCACAAATCAATTTAAAATATACAAATTAAACAATAGCAGGTTTGATATACAATATAAAATACTTGTGATATTCATATTATGATATATAAAGGGAAATAACTGAAGCTGAAGTCATAAATAAGGGGAAATAACTCTAGCTGACTTTCCATATAGCTACAGTAGACTAGTACTTCATACATGCAATAATCATGATAATGAATGAAACTATACATGCTTAAGCAAAAGCAATAATCTAAATGTAAATGAATCTCATGCAAATTCAAATCATTACAAAAAGCAAGTAACCCAATGTTATGTTCAAATTCTGCACACTTCAGCTGGGGTTGAAGTAAAAAAACTTTGCTCAGTGTTCGGAGCGCAAAAATCATGCTCGAAACATGAAATCCAGCATTTTGATTGGTTGTTTCTTGAGTCTGAGTACAAAACTCGTGCTCGAAAGGTTTATGACCGCAAGGCCTGGTCTTTAACACTTATAATATAATACCTTTTCTATCTTCAGAGAATTTGGTGTAAATGTTTGAATTATCCTTTAGTATTTTTCACCTCTCTTTCACATATAATATTGTTTGGACTTGTAAAATTGTCAATCTAAACTTCGATATATTCTAACCGAGAAAATTTCAATGCTTCTTTGTTTAAATGTTAAAGTAAACTGCTACATTTTGTATAAGGATGCAAAAAAAATCAACAAGTAAGAAAAACAAGCGCACATGACAATATTTATTTTTCGCTGAAGTGCACAGAACATAAAACATAAACAGACTGTACCATTAAAATGAATGTAAATAGATTGGCTTGTATGTTGTCAAATTAAAGTCCAGTGGCAAATATTTCAGACACATGATTGTGAACGGCTAAATTCTTAAAATTTTTTGACATTTTGATCGAATTTATTGAAAAGGCTAAATTTCATTTATGTCTCAATATGAGACAGATTAGAAAACATGCCTTCCACCCCTGTTACATTCATTGAAATGGAATAGTCCTAAAGCTAGCGGTCAAGAAGTAACCCACTTACTTCCAGCATAATACGAAATGTGTTCTGTCGAGATTGCCAGTTTAGACAGCCTCCCAACTGAAAATTTATTATTATTTTAGATGAACAAATTTTATATATTAAAAACCTGAAGTCCTCTTTGGCTTTGTCGGTAGGGGACTAATAACTATTAAACAATAATTTAAAGGTAAATCTCACATCAATAATGATTATTTTGTTCTTTGGGTCCTCCACCATTAACTTTGTGGATATGAAATGTTTAATATGAAAAAAAAACCTGTCTTATTTGAAAACATCAGCTTTAATCTTAAAATTCTATACAAATGAAAGATTAAAAAGTTGTTGATGTTGCAAGAACCCAAAGAACTAAAAATTAAATAGTATGGCACACTTTTTTATTTAAGCATGCTCTCATGCATATCGTTATATTGATAACTGACTTCAAAGCTTTTCAAGCAAAGTTGAAAAGGGGATATTGAAGGCATGTTTGTTTGCTTGCACACAATTGCACAAATGAAGTATCAAAATATAAGAGCATAATGAAATTTTTTATTTGACATCATCATTTGTTCATCTTTAAAATCAGTTTAATATTTGCCACTGGACTCTAAAACCTTTATTGAATCATCTTAAAGGATTCTAGTCCATTTAAGTGCCTCTCAATACAAATTTCCAAATAATAGGAATAACCCTCTTTATTGCTCACAACTGTATCTATATAGTGTTAACTTTCACAAATGGATTCAAATGTTAGCCCTAAAGCATGCACCAATTTTGAATTTGTATGCCGTTGAAAACAAAAAATTCTATACAACCTTAAAAGTTGACAAGGGTCATATTTAATATAAATACTGTAAATTCAGAATTATAGCAAGGTTTTTATAATTGCTAAAATTACGACAGAGTTGTAAACGCAACAATTTAAACTCGCATTTTAAATATTTCATATGGAACAAGCAGGATTTTTCCAAAAATTGTAAAAATTTAAATCACATTTAAGTCTAAATTGACAAAATTGCAATAATAAATGCATGAAATAATTTCTGAATTTACAGTACAATAAAATAGATTTTTCTGGTTATTTTTTGGTATCAAGTTGAAAACATTTCACTATTAAAAACCAATAGAGATTGTTTTGTAAACATTATCTGGTCAACAGGTACAATATTGATGCCAGTGGTAGCAAATTCCAAAAATAGGTGTATAAAACAAATCCTTTTATTGCAATGTTCATCAGTTCGTTGGGTATAAAATTTGAAAATCATTAACTTTATAAGTCAACTATAAGTACACACATACAACTGTTGTACAATGGGACATGGCATGGTATCATAGTTTCAAAAAACATGCTGTCATCTATAAATTATGCCCATCATGCGTCAAAAGCAAACTTCCATCAAACTTGTTTTTTTGTTGCAAGTAATGGTCAGATCTCATCTTCTAACCTCCTCTTGCATATCAAATCCTTTAATTTTGAAATTGTTTCCCCAACATTAATAAGCAAAGGAAATATATTTTTAAAAAGTTAGTATATTAAAATTTGCTACGAAAATTTATACCCCTTTTGACCCTTAAAGACCTACCATACTGCATCTGTATAGACTGTATTCTCCTTTCTTCCAGAAGAATGAAAAATGGCCAAAGCCAGTCAGAAATAAGTAAGAGGAAACAAGTACTCGTATCTGCATGTAGATTGGCAAAACCTGAAAAAAAATCGTTACCTGTAGATTCAAGAACTTCTGTGAGTACTAATTTCAGTGGACAAATTCAGAATTTGTTTTTTTGGATATTAGATTTCCTTATTATGCAAAAGTTTGTATACAAGCCTATCAGCAATATACAATGATATATGTATATGTTGATGAACACTAAAATTAGATTTTCCTTTTACCCACAAATTAAATTAAATTGTTTTTTTCAGGTACAGTGTATATACATTTGTAGGTTATAATGAATTGGTGAATGATATGGCAGGGGAAGATTACAGAATCAAGTAAAACAAACCTGATACAGTTGCTACACAAGAAGTTAAAAAATTTGACCACACAACAATCTTTGTTATTTGGAATTTCATCTTTTGTGGTTAGTCTTCTAAGCAATCACACCACATCTTATATTTATAAGCTTGTGATTAGAAATTAAAATATTTCTTTTGTGATTTCTCATTATATAATTTCACTTTTTCCAACCAAATTGTCAAAACAGATATAGTTCATTGTATTTCCTACTTCATTTACATGTATATGAAAAGTTATTGTAATAATAAAATGCAACTCAAGAAAAAAGTAAAATCACAAAAATACTGAACTCAGAGGAAAATCAATTTGGAAAGTCCATAATCACATGGCAAAATCAAATAACAAAACAAATGGACAAGAACTGTCATATTCCTGACTTGGTACAGGCATTTTCAAATGTAGAAAATGGTGGATTGAACCTGGTTTTATAGCTAGCTAAACCTCTCACTTGTATGACAGTCGTATCACATTCCATTATATTGTCACCAATGCTTGAACAAAACAAACAGACACAATAGTTAAAAATGTCAAACTGCTTTATCCTTATCATTATTGGTTTTGTTTTACTGATTTATATACAATCATTATATGAAAGTTACCCAACAACACTTATGATGTACATATTGTAAATAAATGTGTTTTGATTACATGTTAATTTAGACTATAAATTATCTTACTTGTATTGTTGTGTAAACACCATTTTCTTTTAAACAAAATTATGACAAAATGAATCCAATGTTATATAGTTACAAATGCTTACCTTACTGGCTCCAGTTAAATGGTAAATTAATATAACAAGCTGCATCCAACCTTTCCATTCATCTGTCTGATCTCTATGTAAAACTACAGTCTAAACATAAACAAATGATATGAATAAATTCAATCAATTATGGCCCAAAAAATAGTTTTTACAATTTAGGTACTTTTTTCTTATTTTTGTGCATCACTTTCTGCAAATGATATGATTCCTGTTCTAATATTGTCAATTAAAAATGCTATTTTTCATCTTAGAATTGTGCCTGGTAAAAAAAAAACATATTTAGTGATTGAATCTATAAATTGTAATTTCAATCTGTATATTGCTTGTTTAATTTTTTTTTTCCCCTTGTTAACTATCATCTCTTAAATCTCACTGTTCAATGCTCATACTCAAAACTATGCAGTGGAACCTGTATAGAGGGGTTTGTCTCTTATACATTTATGCCATTTATATCTATGTTAAAAGAACTATATACCTGTTCAGTACTCTCTGTGAAGAAAAATCCAAGGATCATCACATAAGCAAATGGTAGGAAGAAGTTCACATGTGTGTAGTACTTATTCTCCTTCATAAAGAAGTTAGTTCTGTAAATATATATTAAACATTACAATTTATAGATCTATCTATATACATAAATTTAACAATCAAATTTGTTTAAATTCATCAGGCCTGTTGGAATAAGCTGGCAAATTCAAAAAAAAAAAAATTGGAGAGAATCACATATCTAATGGATGACCCTAATTATCAGTCAAAGTAGGCAATTTGAAATTGTAGGAACAAACATGTTGTAACAAATATTCAATTGAAGAAACAAAGACATTTTAAACTAAGCATGTCTATTATATATCTATTAAGTGGATGCGTCATGTGGTGGTGGTAAGTATTTAAAATTCAAACATTTTTTGTAATTTCTGATATATCCGAGTTATAATTTCTGATCTGAGTTACTTCCCCTTATTTAAGAATTGAATGCTTCTTTTTGTAACTTTATTGGGGTGTAAAAGCGTTGACCGAAGTACATTATGTATGAAGCGGTCAACACTTTTACAACCCTATGAAGTTACAAAAAGAACCATTCAATACTTATAATTGCATTTTTTAGCTAGGATCATTAAAACACGATTTACATCAAGTTTTCATTTAATTTACCTGTGCACTTTATTATGGGACCTCGTGTCATCATGAATGATATGTTTTATTGTGTATTGCAACTGCTTAAGGAATAACACGTGATGTGCAGTTAGCCAATCAGAACAATGTATCATAATGAAACATACATCTAATGTAATTATTTAGTCATACTTGCCTATCACACAGATACACATATCCCATAATCATTCCAAGTTTGGCTAGTGATACTGTAACTTCATAGAGAGCTTCATACGTACCTATCACACAGGTACACATATCCCATAATCATTCCAAGTTTGGCTAGTGATACTGTAACTTAATAGAGAGCTTCATAGGTACCTATCACACAGATACACATATCCCATAATCATTCCAAGTTTGGCTAGTGATACTGTAACTTCATAGAGAGCTTCATACATACCTATCACACAGATACACATATCCCATAATCATTCCAAGTTTGGCCAGTGATACTGTAACTTCATAGAGAGCTTCATACGTACCTATCACACAGATACACATATCCCATAATCATTCCAAGTTTGGCCAGTGATACTGTAACTTCATAGAGAGCTTCATACGTACCTATCACACAGGTACACATATCCCATAATCATTCAAAGTTTGGCTAGTGATACTGTAACTTCATAGTGAGCTTCATACCTACCTATCACACAGATACACATATCCCATAATCATTCCAAGTTTGGCCAGTGATACTGTAACTTCATAGAGAGCTTCATACGTACCTATCACACAGGTACACATATCCCATAATCATTCCAAGTCTGGCTAGTGATACTGTAACTTCATAGAGAGCTTCATACATACCTATCACACAGATACACATATCCCATAATCATTCCAAGTTTGGCTAGTGATACTGTAACTTCATAGAGAGCTTCATACGTACCTATCACACAGGTACACATATCCCATAATCATTCCAAGTCTGGCTAGTGATACTGTAACTTCATAGAGAGCTTCATACGTACCTATCACACAGATACACATATCCCATAATCATTCCAAGTTTGGCCAGTGATACTGTAACTTCATAGTGAGCTTCATACATACCTATCACACAGATACACATATCCCATAATCATTCCAAGTCTGGCTAGTGATACTGTAACTTCATAGAGAGCTTCATACGTACCTATCACACAGATACACATATCCCATAATCATTCCAAGTTTGGCCAGTGATACTGTAACTTCATAGTGAGCTTCATACCTACCTATCACACAGATACACATATCCCATAATCATTCCAAGTTTGGCCAGTGATACTGTAACTTCATAGTGAGCTTCATACGTACCTATCACACAGATACACATATCCCATAATCATTCCAAGTTTGGCTAGAGATACTGTAACTTCATAGAGAGCTATCATACGTACCTATCACACAGATACACATATCCCATAATCATTCCAAGTTTGGCTAGAGATACTGTAACTTCATAGAGAGCTATCATACGTACCTATCACACAGATACACATATCCCATAATCATTCCAAGTTTGGCTAGTGATACTGTAACTTAATAGAGAGCTTCATAGGTACCTATCACACAGATACACATATCCCATAATCATTCCAAGTTTGGCCAGTGATACTGTAACTTCATAGAGAGCTATCATACGTACCTATCACACAGATACACATATCCCATAATCATTCCAAGTTTGGCTAGAGATACTGTAACTTCATAGAGAGCTATCATACGTACCTATCACACAGATACACATATCCCATAATCATTCCAAGTTTGGCCAGTGATACTGTAACTTCATAGAGAGCTTCATACGTACCTATCACACAGATACACATATCCCATAATCATTCCAAGTTTGGCCAGTGATACTGTAACTTCATAGTGAGCTTCATACGTACCTATCACACAGATACACATATCCCATAATCATTCCAAGTTTGGCCAGTGATACTGTAACTTCATAGTGAGCTTCATACATACCTATCACACAGATACACATATCCCATAATCATTCCAAGTTTGGCCAGTGATACTGTAACTTCATAGTGAGCTTCATACCTACCTATCACACAGATACACATATCCCATAATCATTCCAAGTTTGGCCAGTGATACTGTAACTTCATAGAGAGCTTCTTACGTACCTATCACACAGATACACATATCCCATAATCATTCCAAGTTTGGCCAGTGATACTGTAACTTCATAGTGAGCTTCATACCTACCTATCACACAGATACACATATCCCATAATCATTCCAAGTTTGGCTAGTGATACTGTAACTTCATAGAGAGCTTCATACGTACCTATCACACAGATACACATATCCCATAATCATTCCAAGTTTGGCTAGTGATACTGTAACTTAATAGAGAGCTTCATACGTACCTATCACACAGATACACATATCCCATAATCATTCCAAGTTTGGCCAGTGATACTGTAACTTCATAGAGAGCTTCATACGTACCTATCACACAGATACACATATCCCATAATCATTCCAAGTTTGGCCAGTGATACTGTAACTTCATAGAGAGCTTCATACGTACCTATCACACAGATACACATATCCCATAATCATTCCAAGTTTGGCCAGTGATACTGTAACTTCATAGTGAGCTTCATACCTACCTATCACACAGATACACATATCCCATAATCATTCCAAGTTTGGCCAGTGATACTGTAACTTCATAGTGAGCTTCATACGTACCTATCACACAGATACACATATCCCATAATCATTCCAAGTTTGGCCAGTGATACTGTAACTTCATAGTGAGCTTCATACCTACCTATCACACAGATACACATATCCCATAATCATTCCAAGTTTGGCCAGTGATACTGTAACTTCATAGTGAGCTTCATACCTACCTATCACACAGATACACATATCCCATAATCATTCCAAGTTTGGCCAGTGATACTGTAACTTCATAGTGAGCTTCATACGTACCTATCACACAGATACACATATCCCATAATCATTCCAAGTTTGGCCAGTGATACTGTAACTTCATAGTGAGCTTCATACCTACCTATCACACAGATACACATATCCCATAATCATTCCAAGTTTGGCCAGTGATACTGTAACTTCATAGAGAGCTTCATACGTACCTATCACACAGATACACATATCCCATAATCATTCCAAGTTTGGCTAGTGATACTGTAACTTCATAGTGAGCTTCATACGTACCTATCACACAGATACACATATCCCATAATCATTCCAAGTTTGGCCAGTGATACTGTAACTTCATAGTGAGCTTCATACCTACCTATCACACAGATACACATATCCCATAATCATTCCAAGTTTGGCCAGTGATACTGTAACTTCATAGAGAGCTTCATACGTACCTATCACACAGATACACATATCCCATAATCATTCCAAGTTTGGCCAGTGATACTGTAACTTCATAGAGAGCTTCATATGGTTCTTTTGGTGCTCCATTTTTGTTGCCATTTTCTGTAAAAAAAAAACCCCAGATATTTTGTGTCATAAATAAATGCATCATATTCCATCTTTTCCAATTCTTTATTGGTTGTCACTCTTCTCTGAGGTCTAGAAACTAATAAATAGTTCTTACTACGACTTGAAAGAACATAATGTAGAAATTTTCCTGCTAATAAAATTGAGAATGGAAATGGGGAATGTGCCAAAAAGACAACAACCCGACCATAGAGCAGACAACAGCAGAAGGTCACCAACAGGTCTTCAAGCATACACTTGCTTGTAACTCAAGACTGATTGTTGGTTGCTTTATGTCCATTGGCAAATATTTCATGCATGTTCAGGATGACAACAAAATTAAATACTTGTAACTCAGGGCTTTTCCAGAATTAATTGTATGGAGGGACAGGAAGGCACTTTTATTAAAATTTGATGGGGGGTGGTAATTTAAGAAAGATTGCTTAAACATTTAAATGAAATATCCAATTTAAAATGTATGCATGTTGGGGTCAATTAAAAAGTGCCTTCCTTCCCCCCATACATTTATTTTTGGAACAGCTCTCAATTCAATCTATCAGAAAAACAGGCGATAGATATTTCATTATTTGAATTATTTGGATTTTGTCATTTAGTGGCCTTTTCAAAGTTCACTAAAGGATGTGAGTTTTATAGCTTTACTCATTGTCAAAGGCTGTACAGTTACCTTAGTTGATAACATCCTTTTCAAATGTTCATTGTTCTCATTGGCAAATATACATCATCTCCCTATTTTTTTATTTCTGAATTTACCATTATTAGGAAAACGCAGAATCAAAATAAGAATTCAAAATGGTGTTTACTGATAATAAACTTACCAGTTCTGGGCTTTATACCATTTCTTGGAAGTCTTCTCTTGTAAACAAATAAAGCAATAGCAGAAACAAAACTGAAAATAAAATATGAAACACTTATCTAAAAGTACATACTGAAAATAAGAGGTAAAAATTGTTTATTTGTGTTCAAATCTAATAAATTCAGCACACACGTAACAGAATATAACGTCATTGCAACCATCAAATCCCCAATTGACAAGGAAAGCTCTTCAAAATTTAAGATACTGCTATATTTTAATAAGCATTTTGTTTTGCTCTAGTTGTTATTTTTAGCTTTTACAGTATGACCTTTCATGTTTTGGCTGTAGGCATTTCTGTTGTCAGTCTGTCTCTTTTTTAATGTAGTCAAAGGTATGAAGGACGAACACTTCCCTAACTATTCCTGACAAAAAAAAAGTAAAAATATTTCATATCACAGATATTCTGAAGAGAAAACAATGTGCCTGATCATGTATCTATATTAAGGATGTACTTAGGTCAAAATTAATAAATTCCATTTCACAAATATGGTACATAGCTGTCACGTGAGATGAACAGCCTCGTCATGATGTCAGAACATGCTCGTCAATTATATTGTTAACATGTGATAAATTTTGTCTTTAGAACTCTTGGATTTTATATAGTGCCAGGATTTAAACTTATCCAAACTTTTATCAATTTCGAAGTTTTGGCGTTTCTGAAATTAAATTAACGTGAAATCACGGTTTTCAGTACGTAACCACGTAAGTGCAAGTTATATAACTTGTTGAACAATGGCATCTCAGGTTGATGATGATCCAAAAAGTGGGACACTAGACTTATCTGATGATGACCATAACCCTAACACTAGCCAGCAATCTGGAAAGGGTGTAGATGATAATAGAATACCCAAAGACTTTAGGGATTCTCAAACCCATGAATCTGAATCTGATGATGACGACGATATGTCATCGATGTCGATTGACACTTTAATACGTTTACAATACAAGCAGATGAAATACATGCAAAAACTAACAGAACATTTAGGTTCTAAATCCGATGATGTGTCGGACAGTGCAAATAAATACACAATAGCACCACACGATAGTGCAAGTAGAACAAAAAGATCCCATTGTGATGACGGGGAATCTAACATTTCAAATAAACACTTAAAAGTTGCAGATGATTCCCAGCATGACACAGAGTCTGTTGATGACCTAGATAAACTTATGTGTAGTTTTGAAAATGCTGAGACCGACAACCTTGATAAATCAGATAACGTCACTGATGACGAGGATCTTAACGAGGTCAATGAATTAATGGATGAAATGAGCGAATTTTATAATGATTCTGAGGAAACTAGTGCGGCTATTGAAGAAAGCTTAGCAAAATCAGTCAATACTTCTCTAAGATCTAAAATCCCAGATTCTAAATTCAAAGAAATTAAATCGAAGTACAAAAGACCAGAAAACTGTCAAAACCTTATGATCCCTTCAGTAAATGAAGAAGTTTGGGGAGAAAAACACTCTATGATCAACGCAATAAGATCACGTGATCTAAAATTACAAAAAATCATGGGGTATGTCATTAAGGGAATGATTCCGGCAATAGAAACGACAAATGACATCTTGAAAGCTGCTTTAAAGAAGAATACATTTGAGCCAACAAAAAAAACTTAGAAAAATGACAGATGGCATCCGAATGTTCGCGGCTTCTTATACTCAACTAAACCAATATAGGAAAGAAAATTTCAAACCAATTATGATTGGAAAGTTTAAGAAACTTACTTATACAAACAATTCCGTATCTGATAAATTGTTTGGGGATGATTTGCAGAAGAAAATTGAAGATATTCAAAAATCAAAGAAAATATCTGTAACGGGATTTAATACCGGATTTACCGAGAAACCATCAACAAGTGGATATAACTATCATCGTAATTCTTCTGAAGGGTATAATAACAATAAAACTGGGAATGGTAAAAGTCGTTTTTTAGACCAGCGAAACTCCTTCCCGAACAAACGAGGAAGAGGGGGGAGACAGTTCAACAAACCAAACAATCGATAAGTCCACAGGTTAGTCAGATTAAACAATTAGATAACAAAAGAAAATGTGAATTTTCAAATCTTGTTAATACTCCTGAAAACTTTAGAGCTGGGAAAGTAAAAAACAATCTTGAAAGTTGGAGATCAATAACAAGTGATACATCAATTCTAGAAATGTTGACTGGTTATCGGTTACAATTTCACACTTTACCGCCCAGTCGTAACAGTTGTAATAATCCTTCGTTTAATGAAGATGAAAAAACTTCCATAACTTTAGAAGTGAGCACTTTTTTAAAGAAAGGCATTATCCAAAAAGCTATACCATGCAAGAACCAGTTTGTGACACATATTTTCACACGACCTAAAAAAGATGGAACACATCGAGTGATTTTAAATTTAAAATCTTTAAATGAATATATAGAGAATTATCATTTTAAGATGGATAGTTTAGGCACTGCAATTAATTTAATGAACCGTAATTGTTATTTTGGTAGTATAGACTTGAAGGATGCATTTTTTAGTATTTCAGTCAGAGAGTCTGATCGAAAATTTCTCCGATTCACATGGAATGGGGAATTATATCAATTTACATGTTTAGCTCAAGGTCTAAGTACTTGCCCACGTGTTTTTACAAAGATAATGAAATGTGTGTTTTCTGAATTACGGAAGAAAGGTCATTGCAATTCAGCCTATATCGATGATTCTCTTTTAATTGGACAATCTTATGAGGATTGCATTAATAACATTAATGACACAGTTACGTTATTCGATAAACTAGGTCTTACAATTCATCCAAATAAATCCGTTTTCGTTCCGACACAAGAAATTCAACATCTTGGGTTTGTGTTGAATTCACGAGAAATGCGTCTTACTCAAGAAAAATCTCAAAAATTCAAGGAATTATGTAAACAAATTTTACGCAAGGAATATGTTCCTATCAGAGAATTTTCTGAACTAATAGGTAAAATGGTAGCAAGCGAATACGGCGTTCGGTATGCAAAATTATTTCACAAAAGACTGCATATAACTAAAAACGAACAGTTACGGAAACAACGAGGCAATTATGACGCAAAATTCGGTCTCAATGAAATGTGTAAGCAAGATATAAATTGGTGGATCGATAATATAGAGATTTGCAAGAAATATGTGTGTATTGGAAATCCCGAAATTATAATTAGATCAGATGCGTCTTTAACGGGATGGGGCGGAGTTTATGAGAGCCAATCTACAGGCGGTAGATGGTCGGCTGAAGAAAATTCTTATCACATTAATCAACTAGAATTGTTAGCTGTGTATTTAACACTGAAGTCATTTTGTAGCAACGCGTCATGTGTACATATACACGCGCAGATAGATAACACAACTGCTGTGACGTATATAAATAAAATGGGCGGTATGAAAGAAAATCTCAATGACTTGACAAGGGAGATTTTGTTATGGTGTATAAATAGAAACATCTGGTTAACTGCTGCACATTTACCGGGGAGTGAAAATTGCGAAGCTGACTATGAATCGCGTAATAGCAATGACGACACTGAATGGGAATTAGATAATGAAGTTTATATAAAAATTGAACAATTATTTGGAAGCCCTGATATTGATTTATTTGCTTCACGGTTAAATTACAAAGTTACGCCATACTGTTCTTATAGACCAGATCCAAATGCAAAACTTGTTGATGCATTTACTTTTAATTGGGGAACAAACTTTAATTATATTTTCCCTCCTTTCAGCATACTAGGAGCAGTATTGAGGAAGATTGTACAGGATCAGGCAGATGCAATCGTTATAGCCCCGTTATGGCCAACTCAACCTTGGTTTCCAAAAATTCTACAGTTGCTTGTGGATTGTCCCAGAATTTTACCAGTGAAGAAATCACTTGTGACACTTTCGTTCAATAAAGCAAAAGTTCATCCGCTCCTCAACAAACTTCACCTGACAGCGTTCAAATTGTCCGGGGATCATTTGAAAGTCAAGGTTTATCAAAATCAGTTGTCGACATTATCATGCATTCATGGCGAGACTCCACAAAACAACAATATTGGAGTTATATCAAAAAGTGGGTGTGTTTTTGTATTGAAAAACATGCTGATCCCATGTCATCAACTGTAAATTTAGTTTTAGATTTTTTAGCAAAACTTTTCCATTCAGGGATAGGTTATAGTGGACTTAATACAGCGCGATCTGCTTTGTCTTCATTTATGACACTTAATGGACACGATTCAATTGGCAAACATAATTTGGTCAAACGATTTATGAGAGGAATATTCCAATTGAGACCTTCACTTCCAAGATACAATTTTACATGGAACGTGTCCGATCTACTTAATTATTTAGATACGTTAGAAAATAACAGTTTGACGTTAAAACAAATTACTTTGAAATGTGTTTCTTTATTGTCTTTGTTGACAGCTCAAAGGTTACAGTCTATTCATTTATTAGATATACGTAATTTAGAGTTTTCGAATGATATTGTTAAGATAAGAATAGGTGACATTTTGAAGCAAACTAAACCAGGAAAACATTTAAATGAAATTGTTTTAGATAGATTTGTAAATACAAATTTGTGTATTGTAACTTGTTTAAAATTATATATAAAAATGACTGAAAAATTTCGCGGGAAAGAAAAGAAATTTTTTGTAAGTTATGTAGCACCGTATAAAGGTGTAAGCAAAGACACTATATCCAGATGGATGAAAACAGTTATGATAGCAGCTGGTATAGATTGCTCCGCATTTAAACCTCACAGTGTGAGATCAGCGTCTGTTTCTAAAGCTTGTAGTAAAGGTTTACCACTTTCGACAATTTTACGCACCGCAGGGTGGACAAATCAATGCACTTTTCGGAAATTCTATAATAAACCTGTAACCATAGACACCAGTTTCTGTAATGCGATATTCAGTAATGCAATGTAAATATGTTGATTAGATAAATGTATGAGAACTTTATTATTTTAGATTTATTACTGATTATAATCTCTAGTAATTTTCGGATAAATAGATGCAATATCTCTAAACATCTCACGTGACAGCTATGTACCATATTTGTGAAATGGAATTACATAATTAAACGAAATTTTAATTGAAGTTTAATTAAAATTCCGTGAAACAATAGTGGTACATAGGTGTTACGTGCCCACCCTTCCCACCCTAATATTGCATCGATTTACTCTGAAGTCTGACATCATGACGAGGCTGTTCATCTCACGTAACACCTATGTACCACTATTGTTTCACGGAATTTTAATTAAACTTCAATTAAAATTTCGTTTAATTATGTAATTAAAATTGATACTATAAGCTGGTAGAGCATCAATTAAGGATAAAGACAAGCTAAAAATATTGATAGGTCATGGACCTAATTTTTTGATATATTTGAGATTTAAAATATGGTGGGAAAAGCTGACTCAGACTTTTACCTTATATTTGCATTGGTATTATTTGGGTCTCAAAACAAAAGAAACTCAAAAATTTTCTTAAAGTTTTGGTAAATGACCTTTCATGAGCTATTAAGTCTTATATGAAAAAATAAATGGGTTTTATGGGGCAAAATATTTTATTTTGTATTGTAAGGAGTCCGAACATTTGACACAAATTCCAAAACATCAACTAAGTACATCCTTAATTGCTATTTTCATAAATTTTGTCGTTGATCTTTATATATAATTTTTAGTCCTAATCTACTGGACTCAATTTGTTTTTTCTCAAAACGAAGTGAAATTCTTAACCAATGACACAGTAAGCTAATGTCATTGACATTGCCTCTGAAAATAGCCATAATCTGTTCTACCATGGTCAAGTTTCATCAATGCATTTGATCTTTGGACTATCATCCTTAATTTGAGATTTAGCAAGACAGGTTTATAGTCTCTGAACAACATCCTAGTCTTTTGCTGATCACATGGCTACCTATATCACAGAAACACACAACACTCACCAGACAAGGAAGACACTCACCAGACAAGGAAGACACTCACCAGACAGGGAAGACACTCACCAGACAAGGAAGACACTCACCAGACAGGGAAGACACTCACCGGACAAGAAAGAGACTCACCAGACAGGGAAGACACTCACCAGACAGGGAAGACACTCACCAGACAAGGAAGACACTCACCAGATCAGAAAGACAATTACCAGACAGGGAAGACACTCACCAGACAGGGAAGACACACACCAGACAAGGAAGACACTCACCAGACAGGGAAGACACTCACCAGACAAGGAAGACACTCACCAGACAAGGAAGACACTCACCAGATCAGAAAGACAATTACCAGACAGGGAAGACACTCACCAGACAGGGAAGACACACACCAGACAAGGAAGACACTCACCAGACAGGGAAGACACTCACAAGACAAGAAAGACACTCACCAAACAAGGAAGACACTCACAGGACAAGGAAGACACTCACCAGACAAGGAAGACACTCGCCAGACAAGGAAGACACTCACCAGACAAGGAAGACACTCACCAGACAAGGAAGACACTCAACAGACAAGGAAGACACTCAACAGACAAGAAAGACACTCACCAGACAAGGAAGACACTCACCAGACAAGTAAGACACTCACCAGACCAGGAAGAAAGCTGATGTAATAATCTGTACAGTGGTAGCTGCCTCTGGACTACGACAACATGTCCCATCATTATAGTTCATATGATCGTTACAATACATATTTAACAATATCTGTACATCCTGAAAAACAAAACAAGAACATTTATTGAAGTGTCATGTCAGATTTAAAAATGAAAACATGAAAGACTTTTAACTGCAGACATCTATGCCTTGCAAGAAAATTTTAATAAGCAATTAAAGGACCTTTGGCCGTCAATGTATGGCAAATTTAAAGGAACAGAATGTATTGTGGTGTTAGTCTTTTTGAATATGAGATGTATTTTTAGGATAAATGACTTTTGAATGGAAGGCCACTACCCAACCTGATATGTTCCGCATATGTGCATGATTTTTAATACAAATATGCTGCGAAAATAATTTTATAGTATCATACATTTTTGAACAAGTTATATTTTTTTCTTTGTGTAAGTCATGCTGTCTGAACCACAAGTGTTTAAATTATTGATTATATAAAAGGGCCATGGATTTGAATCTTTCTGAAACACACATGACCTCATACTTTTAATAAATAACTTATTTTAAACATATTCATTTATAGTGGATTGGGAAACAAGTTTTGCAACTTATATTAATCCCTTTCCACTTTGTGGGTGCAAGCGCTGCCTTGTAGCGGCATTAGCCTACTCTTTTTTCGAAATCTTCAAGGGTGTCTTTTACGTGCAAGAGATATGGCTCTCTCTAAACACGGGTCAGCCATTTATCGTCCCTTTCTGACAGACTATCATCGTTTCCTCAAGACCATACTCGCAAATGGTGTCAATGGAGAGCCGAAAATTCAGTTCCTGGAATTTTCATCCCAGAATGGGAATCAAACCAGGAAGCTTTGTGTTAGTAGTCCGATGCACTAACCACTACACAACAGCTCTCTATATAAATAACTTACCAGTTGTAGTGCTGGTTTAGATATATGTAGCCCATCGTCAGGTATATTTTTTGCTGGTTGTCTGATTCCTTGGGCCACAAGTCTAGAGGAACTCCATACCTTAGCCTGGCTCTCATCTCTATTGTTAAAAAAAGAAAAATATCCATTGAAATCCTTCAGTACAATAAAACTTTTTTAGTAATTTTTCAAATTTGTTTGCTAAGGCTAAATATTTATTTTGACCCTTTGACAAAAGCATAATTTAAAAAAAAAAAAAATTGAACCACACACTTTATTCGAACCCATTGCATATATAGAAGTTTGACAAACACTAATTTCGATTATTGAGAAGCTTAAATTTTCCTTAATCATTGTTAATAGAACGAGATAAAAATGTTCAGCTGATTTTTAAAGAGTTATCTCCCTGTAGTGTTATGTACCATCTTAAAATGGCAAATTTTTGGTTGTGTAAAATCTCAACAAGGGTCTACAGAATAAGTTTTAAAAATCATTTTTTTTATCGTTTAATACAGCGAATGGTTCAGGAGTCTTTTTTTAAATATTATCTTTGTTTTATTATTTTTTAACACATCTGAACATTGCTGAACCCAATACTTTGACCTGTTGATGTTCATTTGAGTTTATTATAAGGTTACTGTCATATTGATGTAACGCATACATCACTTCATGTAAAGGGATGCCTTTAGGCAATACCAGTATTAACTATGACTTTCTGGTGCTGTAAATCATGTAAATTTAATCAACACAAACACAACAAATTGAAGGCAAACCGTTTTAAACCGATAAATGTAAGACCTATAAATTCAGTCTGTGCCAAACTGTTTTATGGTTTGTCTGACTGAAAAAGAAATTGCACCTTTTCTACTATATTTTCAACCTCAAAAAAATCTTCATCTTTCCGTCTGACTGACTGAATTTTTAACAAGATATCTTGTTGATCAGAAAGAGATTGTGAAACACTGTAAAGTCAATACATTTAGTAATACTTACAATAAATCTATAGCCACTTTGTTATACTGGTCTATTTGTCTGTTAGTTATCATGGATCTGTTTAGACCTAGTCTATTCTCATCAACAGGGTCTGATAACAGAAGGAAAAGAAAAACATTAATAAATTCAAAGCCGAAATAATTTCTGATACATTTATATTTGCTAATATCAAATTTTAATATTTAAATTAAATGGTCTTTCAAATGTTGTTACTGTTTCATCATTTGCTGCCATCAAGGTACCTTATAATTTGTTTTTTCAACCAATACTTACATTATTGGACTTCTCATATGTACAAAATCCTAGAAATTTGTTGATGTGTATACCTTTTTTACTTTTTTGAAATCGAGGGTCACTGATGAGTCTTTTGCGTCTGGTGTAAATACAAAATTTGAAACTTAGTATTACCTATGTTATTTCAACTGATCAGGCGGAGCTTACGTTTTAATTTGCATAGGGGCAGTCTATTTGAAGACATGTGTGATAAGGATGATTGCCGTTATAATTATCATTGAATTCTAATCACCAATCAGTGTCATCAAAGGAATTTACAAAAATTGACTGGACACTTCATTGATGAGCTTATCCTAAAACACCTATCTGTAGATGGACTGGTTTTTTATGAGCGAATCGATTAAACTCTGCCCAGTCAAGTGAAATAAATTGAGTAATATCAATGATGAGTTTATTTATCCACAAATAAGTATATACTCAAAAGCAATAAAGTATATTTCATAATTCAATCCCCAACTACCTTAAATGGACAACACTCCTTCATCTAGTTTTATGTCACATTTGCCTAACTTAAAAAATGTTTAAAATATTGTACCCATCCTTTATAAAAATAATAATAAATATCAAAATAAATAGCCTTCTGTCCATCTGGCTCTATAAACTTTTTCTGTTCATAGCTATACATTTTTAAGTACATGTACTACCTTGCAACATCCATATGATATCTGTATTTTTGTCAGCTTTCAAGTTCTTAAATAATGGTTGTATCATAGTTAGATTTACTGAAAACAGAAAAAAAACTATCTAATGCACTTATATTTCATCTTTGCATAGTTTTGGTAGACTCTTTTTATTGCAAGTTTTTTTTAACATTTTTAAACTACAAAAGGCAAAAGATTTAATGCCCTATTCCGACCAGTCATGAATTTATATTGATACATTTTGCACAGCTGTGTGGATGTCAAACGTCCATTATCACTGTACTATTATGCATATTTTAGGGGCCAGCTGAAGGACACCTACGGGTGCGGGAATCCTCGCTACATTGAAGACCCATTGGTTGCCTTCGGCTGTTGTTTGCTCTATGGTCGGGTGGTTGTCGCTTTGACATATTCACCATTTCCTTTCTCAATTTTATTTAGCACAGAGTTTTACTGCTGAACAAAATATTCGGGGAATGTGTCCATGGGAGACAGATGATCCTCACTTGAATATATAACATTATAAAGGGACATAACTCAGGAACAAAGTTAGGTGGTGATAAGCAATGTGTATAAGTTTCATGACATTTGGTTGAGGCACAGAAACAAAAAATTCAGCATCTTTCCATTTATAAAGGGACATAACTCAGGATCAAAATTTGAAATTGATCAAAGTTAGGTGGTAATAAGCAATGTGTATAAGTTTCATGACATTTGGTTGAGGCACAAAAACAAAAAATTCAGCATTTTTTCCATTTATAAAGGGACATAACTCTAGAAAGGTAAAAGTGATGCTACCCAAATTCAAACTTGATTAGTGTTTCAAGGTTAATTAAGGAGTTGTCACATACACATTCATTCCACAGATTGGAATCCTCTGAACAAACTAATTTTCACAATTTTTTATGAAATGTCCCAAATATATCGAACTTGAATTAAGATCTTTATACCAATAAGTGAAGAAAGAGGTATAGGGGGAGGGTTGAGATCTCATAAACATGTTTAACCCCGCTTCATTTTTGCACCTGTCCCAAGTCAGGAGCCTCTGGCCTATGTTAGTTTTGTATTATTCTAATCTTAGTTTCTTGTGTACAATTTGGAAATTAGTATGGCGTTCATTATCAATGAACTAGTATATAATTGTTAAGGGGCCAGCTGAAGGACGCCTCCAGGTGTGGGAATTTCTCACTACATTGAAGACCTGTTGGTGACCTTCTGCTGTTGTTTCTTCTATGTTCGGGTTGTTGTCTCTTTTCCATTCTCAATTTTAATATCAGTAAAAAAAATGTGTCGAACATGCCAACCCTAAATAAGACTAAACATGAAAAAATAGTACTCAGCATCAAAATCAACAATATAACAGTAATGGTTACCTTGGAAATTTTTTAATGCATCCTCACTTGCATTATTCAACTTGATGCTCCACTGAAAAAGACAAAACTATTTCATTTCTAAGATTCTGATTTTCACAGAATAAGTGACCAGTCCGTGTATACGTAGGAATCTGGCAATTCAGAAGAATTTCAAAACTGGCCAAATGTAACCTACAAACCTAACTATTCTAGTTTGAAATTATCCTCATCCTGATTTAGAAATAGTATTTTTGTTTCTGAGTGTGTTATTATAATTCGAGATATCTCTTAGATAATTTTTAGTTAGAATGATAGCAGATTACAGAGTAAGCTCCCTTTAACTGTTAATTGTCAGTGAATTTCAACCAAATTATATCCGAAAATACCAGAACACAAAAAAGGAAACAAATGTTGTACATTTTGAACTTGAGTGGGTTCTTGTTTGTCATGTTTTCATCACTGTCTGATTCTGAAGCAGATTGGCACATTAAAAACAACATTACTTCATAGAGCAAAGCAGAAATTCAGAATTTGTCCATAATGGCATATTAGAATTTGGGTTTCTTTAAATTCAGATTGTAATTGTATCAAGAACAATATATTTTTTTACAGGATGTATATAATTTAAAGTCCAGTACTAATTGCCTATGTGATTTAAAAATAACAAAGATGAACATATTAAATTCATATCAAGACTTGTGAATCTTATTGGTTTTAATCCTTTATAAGAAATATATTATTTTGCCTCTGAGATTTACATTAGACAAACCATATTTTTACATGTACTGTAAATTCAGAAATTATTGTGTGCATTTATTATTGCGATTTTGTCAATTAAGACTTAAATGCTATTTTAATTTTTAAGATTTTGAGAAAAATCCAGTTTAATTCATATAAAATATTTCAAAATGCGAGTTTAAATTATTGCGTTTACAACTCTGTCGCATTTTTCGCAAAAATAAAAACCTCGCAATAATTTCTAAATTTACAGTCATGACAGTATATTTGATCATTTCTTTGTTGCATCATAAAGTGTGTTTCTACTGAAAATGTTGGTCTTTCATTTGCCAGAAAGTCTTTGTTCTTTACTGTTAAAAGCATACTGTAAACCAACTTATTTTCGTGGATACTTTATTTCGTGTTTTACTGTTCCTATACCATTCGCGGCTATTTAATTTCACGATTTTATGATTTACTTGACGAGTTTAATAATGTTTGCAACGATTTATATTCACCTTATTTTTCTACTCGCGAAAGTCGCGAAAATAAGTTGTTTTTCAGTATCATGGGAAAGCAGCAAAATAATGCTTTGACCTTCTCAAGGATAAAAGCCATGACCTCCAACACTTGAGTCAGACATGCTACATGATACCACTGTGGTGGTTGTGTGAATTAAGACTTGTGTTCTGAGAAACTGTGTTCTGAGATACCAGGAACCATTTTTTTTTAACTATTAGACTTACCGTAGCACTACCAGTTATAATCTGATTTGGTCTGTTAAGTGGTTCATTCATTAACCATGATTTGTAAACATAAAACATGGATGTATTGACCATAGGATGCCACAGAAAATCCTGTAATAGAAAACTTACAACTAAAAAATATTTAACTGAATATAGCAGAAGACATAAACACAGTCTGACTTTAATAGTGCTTACTGTGGATTCATTTATTTTCATGGGTATAAATTTTCGTGGATTGCTGAAAACTTGCATATTCGTGGTATTTGATTTCGTGGTTTTGCCAATCTCTGTATACAAAGCCTACAGAAAATATTGTATTCGTTGAACATTTGAATTCGTGGTTCACCTGTACCCACGAAACCCACGAAAATTAGTATCCAACGAATAATAATGAATCCACTATTCAGAGGCCTTTAATTCAGTAGTTGCCAGTAGTCAATGTTGGTCACTGTTAATTATATACTGAATTTAAAATCTTTCTTTCAAATTTGCCATTTTGTAATTTCTGTGGTTTTTATCTGAAAAAATACAATATGGGTTTGCTAAAAATTACATTACTTGTTCTTGGGTGGATAGTTTCATTGGCAATCATTAAATATAATTTTCATGTTAAAAAAAAAACATAATTAACTGGAAGTGGAGAAGATTTAGATATAGAGACTGATGAAGAGGCACTTTAGATCCTGTATAATAAAAGAACCTAAGTAAACCTAAGTAAGTAATAAAAGTTTAAATGTAGGCACTAATAAGGCCTTTGAAAATAGTGGAATAAATTACTTTTGGAGTGTCAAGAACTCGTTGGAAGTACTTGATAAATTGCATGCTTATATTGGTGATTTTGAATCTGTTCAAAGTTTTGATTTTTCTACCCTGTATACCACATTGCCTCACATTCTCATTAAGAAAAAATTCACACACCTAATTAAATGGGCATTCAAAAAATCAGAATGTGAATATATATGTTCAAACTCTTTTAGGTCATTTTTTAGTAGCAATAAACAAAAAAACTATGTTAATTGGACATGCTTTGATACTATATATGCCCTTGAATTTTTACTAGATAACATTTTTGTTCGCTTTGGGGATTCCGTATATCGTCAGATTATCGGAATTCCAATGGGGACTAACTGTGCACCACTTATTGCGGACCTGTTTTTGTATTGTTATGAGTTACAATTTATGACAAAAATAAGCAAAGACCCATCGAAACAACATCTGATAAACAAATTTAATAATACTTTTAGATATTTGGATGATATTTTGGCTCTCAATAATGACGACTTCAGTATGTATATTAATGAAATTTATCCTGTTGAACTTACTTTAAATAAAGCTAATACTAACAATGACCACTGCCCTTTTCTCGATCGTGATATCCATATCACTAATGGAAAGCTGAATACTAAAATTTATGATAAAAGGGATGATTTTTCATTTCCTATCGTTAATTATCCGTTTTTAGATGGTGACGTTCCCTTGTCACCATCTTACGGTGTTTATATATCTCAACTTGTACAATTCGCTCGTGTATGTAACAATGTTTTAGATTTTAACGAGAGAAATTTATGTATTACTGAAAAATTATTACACCAGGGTTTTCGATATCACAAACTAGTCAAAACATTTACTAAATTTTATCATCGGTATAAAGACATCATTCGTAAATATAGCTCAACATGCAGACTTCTAATACGTTCAGGTATTTCACATCCAATTTTTTATGGTAATATTCTTTATAAAGCACAAAGGTGTCAGTATTCACCTAAGAAACTTACAAAACCTTTGAATAGACTTATTAAGAAGGGATATAATTACGATACTGTTGTCAAGTCATTAAAGATTGCATATTTTGGCGTTAATATTGAGTCACTGATAAGGTCTTTGCATCGGAACTAAACACATTTATTCTAAAAACAGTTGTTGGCATGACACGGGTTACGTTCTTCTCATATATGTTATGATGGTATGATACTAAACCCCTAACGGGAAGGATTGTGCCTGATGTTCATATGATGAAATCATAATCTTTCAGTCAGTTTAGTTGAAGTCTGGAGCTGGCATGTCAGTTAACTGCAAGTAGTCTGTTGTTATTTATGTATTATTGTCATTTTGTTTATTTTCTTTGGTTACATCTTCTGACATTAGACTCGGATTTCTCTTGAACTGAATTTTAATGTGCGTATTGTTATGCGTTTACTTTACTACATTGGTTAGAGGTATAGGGGGAGGGTTGAGATCTCACAAACATGTTTAACCCCGCCGCATTTTTGCGCCTGTCCCAAGTCAGGAGCCTCTGGCCTTTGTTAGTCTTGTATTATTTTAATTTTTAGTTTCTTGTGTACAATTTGGAATTTAGTATGGCGTTCATTATCACTGAACTAGTATATATTTGTTTAGGGGCCAGCTGTAGGACGCCTCCGGGTGGTGGAATTTCTCGCTACATTGAAGACCTGTTGGTGACCCTCTGCTGTTGTTTTTTATTTGGGCGGGTTGTTGTCTCTTTGACACATTCCCCATTTCCATTCTCAATTTTACTAATAGAGATATGATCTGTGACGGATAAAAATCGACCTTATGCGAATGAATATCAATACATCTGTTAACCTTTTGTCAGGTTGAAAAAAATGGCTATGCACAATCAGTATATGTAACTATTGATATGATATTACTGTGTTGATATGAGAAATCTATATATCTGACCAAAATTCATCTTTGAATTGTTTTTGAATGTTCCAAAATTAAACAAAGTCTTGAGAATGGAAATGGGGAATGTGCCAAACAGACAACAACCCGACCATAGAGCAGACAACAGCAGAAGGTCACCAACAGGTCTTCAATGCAACGAGAAATTCCAGCACCCGGAGGCGTCCTTTAGCTGGCCCCTAAACAAAAGTATATACTAGTTCAGTGATAATGAACACCATACTAAACTCCAAATTGTACACAAGAAACTAAAAGTTAAAATAATACAAGACTAACAAAGGCCAGAGGCTCCTGACTTGGGACAGGCGCAAAAATGTGGCGGGGTTAAACATGTTTGTGATATCTCAACCCTCCCCCTATACCTCTAGCCAATGCAATAAAGGAAACGCATAACAATACGCACATTAAAATTCAGTTTTTATTCAGTAATTATACATATATTAACATACGTACACTTGCATAAGGTTTATTTCTATCTGTTGCAGCTCATATATCTACTCGTGAAAATACCCAGCCACGTCTACTCTTTGTTTTTGTTATATGTATTTTTCTGACGAGTTAAGCCTTTTTTAACTGATTTTTATAGTTTGTTGTTATGTTTTACTGTTACGCCATTGTCTCAGTTTAGGGGAGGGTTGAGATCTTGCTAACATGTTTAACTCAGCCACATTCTGTATGTATGTGCCTGTCCCAAGACAGAAGCCTGTAATTCAGTGATTGACTTTCGTTGTTGTGTCAAATTTTTGTTTTTCATTAATTCTTTTGTACATTAGCATGATTAGTTAAGCTGTTAGTTTTCTTGTTTGAATTGTTTTACAATTGTGATTTTGAGGCCTTTTATAGCTGACTATGTTGTATAAGCTTTGCTCATTGTTGAAGACTGTATTGTGACCTACAGCTGTTAATTTCTGTGTCATTTGATCTCTTGTGGAGAGTTGTCTCATTGGCAATCTTCTTTTTTATATTGTAATCAATACTGACCAACTCAAATCATGCAAATATCAAAATACTGGCTACTCGGTGGATAATACCCTTCGGGGACTACTTACCGCAGACACTTTGATTTCATCATCCTTAAAGTGTAAATTAGTATGGGCTTTATAGTTTTTGACTGGTTCATTACTAAGTAGATTTACAAACTCATAGTAAAGCTGTCTTATCCTTGAGTCTCCCAGGAAGGCTATATGGTTTCTCTTCCCCCAGTAGGATATATAATGCATACACATGCGAGCATCACTAAAATGAAATTAAATTTTATTCTATACACGAAGCAATGCACAGAATGCATTTATTAAAATGGCATATATACGTATATGAACACTATAAAATTGTTTTATTTTTGCAGATATGTTTAATGATATTTAGCCCATTTTTTCTTTCTAGCACAACTGAGGCTGGCCTTCACTTTATTTTCGCCATTTTCGAACAATATATATACATAAGCAAGTTTGACATGCAAACAACTTAATATAGATATAGTATACACTGGCAGACCTATTTGGAAAATCACCGTGATTTTTGTAAAAAAATCGGTGTTTTTTGGCCAATCTGCGCGGAACGGATAATTAATAGAGGTTCATCGTAAATTTTCCGTTTTACAGAATATTTTGCGGTTCTCCGGAGATTTTCCGTGTCTCAGGGAATTATCCGTTTGTCCGATAAAACGGGTGTGTATTGAGTCATTGATAGAACCAGTGATGCGTGAGCGACGGTTATTAAAAGGTCGGTTGTATAATCCGTTATGCGTGAGCGCCGTTCAATCATTAATTGATCGTTGTATAATCCGTTAAGTGTGAGGGACGGTTGTATTGAGGTACAGATTGTGATATATGTAGAAGTTTACAGAACTATCATTAATCGATTGAGATATAAGGAATTTTCAAAAATTTATCATATAATGTTTCTGAGAGAAACAGATTATATATTTCTCGGAGTTAAAGGTTTACTTTTATGATGGAAAAATACATGTGTATGTCTGAGGACGCAGATCATTTAAACTTCATTGGCAAATAGGAATTTTAAAACGATCTTGATCACCTGCTGATCCATTAATCTTTCAGAATGAAATGCACATTTATACCTCTTGGGGTTGAAGGCATATATTAGCAAAATTAACAATATGCTACGATGAGATAACAAGTTGCGAATTTTAGTCCGAATGTGTATGTATATGAGCATATGGACATGCATTCATCTTTATAATTAATCAGTTCATCTGTCATTTGTTTTATTAAATTACTTTTCAATTGTGGTATAAATACAATTTTATCATTGTGTAAGACGATTTGAGAATAATGCTTTCATCGTAAATACTTCAGAAATTATAATTGATTCAAGAACCGTTTATTGGAACAAAAATAAAATGAACGGCCTGGAGGAAGTTCTAACCTTAGTTGATATCAGGGGTCAATTGGTATAGCAGTATGTAAAGTAATACAACGATCGTCGATGCATAATATGCATATGTATGTATATAGTATGCATGCAACTGGATTTCGACAACTCGTGGGTTGTCTTTTAGACAAAGAAGTTCCATTTTAAAGATATGAAAGTACGTCAATGCACGTCTTGTAAACTAATCTGTTACTTTTTGAAATATAAATAAGTTATATTTAAAAGATTGGATGGTTATTTCACACGTACAAGTTCTTCTGTCATCATTACTGTTTTTCAATTATTTTTTTAAGTTCGATCTTAAAACTAAGTTCGTCCTGACATTTATGGAATATTTGCCACTGGAAGTTAAACAACCAACAATCAATCATCTTATTACAAAATTTAAAATATGCCTGAGCGATAATATTCTTTTAAATTTTAATGGAAAGACAGTTTCTCCATTTATAAGAAGGCACTTCCAGGTCTAATGTTAAGTGTATCTACATTCCGGGATTGAGATTTATTTACTATACTAGCAAAAAAAAAAGAAAAGAAAAGAAATGATGATACGTTTTTTTTAATAATTAAATAATTAACGTTAAAAATATATGTAAATAACTTGATCTAAAACTTGACCTCGCTCACAATAGAGAATGTTAGAAATCAATTGTGTGACTGTCGACTGCACGGGATTTTCCAACGGCGGGAAATACCCTGTAACTATAAACACAGGTGATGTTACTGACCGATTGTGGAATGTCAATTCAGGGTTAAAGTGATGTGTAATGATTGACATTATTGTGCGCTTGAAAGTTGAGGCTCTAGTAGGTTCATTTCAATTGATAATCGAAAATCTAAAATCATTTTTTTTTCAAATCAACGAAGAAGTTTTGGATATTATGGAAGGGATTTTTTTTTAAGGACAACGGAGGTACCTTAAAAGTCTATAGGAAAATATACAAATAAAATAATATAAAACAATTTCGAAGGTCACAATTTGTATCTTATAAATCAATAATAAAGCGACTTCATCAGTATTAACAGTTATAAGATTGCAATCAGATGACTTTTAATTTTGTTTGTGTTTCAGGAGTGGGAGTGTATAAGATTACGTTATATTACATTGTATTTACAAATGTTTGTTTATATTGCTTGACCCCATGGGTGTAATTTTGCAATAAAGATTAAAAATATATACTTAGGATGTTCCATTCTCAGCATTGTTTCTGGTCTGTCTGTTCGTTTGTTCGTTCGTCCGTCTGTCCCGCTTCAGGTTGAAGTTTTTGGTCGAGGTAGTGTTTGATGAAGTTGATATCCAATCAATTTTAAACTTAGTACACATGTTCACAATGATATGATCTTTCTAAATTTAATTCCAAATTAGAATTACCTCATTTCCTCAGTCCACTCAGGGACTTTCTATACTAAGTAAAGAAAGTCCCTGGTCTGTTAAACATAGAAAATGATAGTGCGGATTGGGCATCCGTGTATACTAGTGACACATTCTTTTTTTTTAATTTATTAAACTTGTTCTCAGTGGCAGATCCAGATTTTTTTTATATATAAGGAAAGGGGAGACTATCTGATAATGTCATGAGAGGACCAGCTCCAGTCATTCTCAAGTGATTCCCTATATAATCAATATTTATTTTTCAACAAAAGGGGGCGGACACCGTGTCATTCCCCCTTTATAGCCGACTGAGAAACTCAAAGGGCTGTTTAGGCAGTCAATGTCGTCAAAAACGTCTATGTGTTGTATAGCCAGTCATTGAGTCAGTGTCGTTAAAAACTTCCATGTATATCAATCAATCAAATCAAGACTGTTAAAAACTCCCATCAACGCCATTCCCTACTAAATCCGGCTCTGGTTCTATTAATTTCATTACTTCTTCAGCATATACTAGTATCGAGAGCATGTGAGTATGGTAGCACTCCGTAGATAGGTCTGTAGTTTTGCATGTATGACACTAACAGTTGGCCTAACGTATTAGAAGGCCAGGGTTGGAAGGTTATTCAACATTCTGTGGCTCAATTGTAACTATATTTTCTGTGAAGTGCTACCTAAGCCGTGGCCTGGTGAACCCTACCCATTTTTTTCAAAGGATTTTCCAATAGCACATCGAAACACTTCCAGCATTCTATATTTTTTTCACCAAAAAAATTGTACCTCAGCATAATACAGGTCATGAGGTACATTTGTTTGAGGAGGGGGTTTCAATTACTGTTCTTTAGTTTAATTTCCTGTTACTACGAATTTTCGGGATTTTTTTTTATCAGATTTGCCCTGTTGTCTTTTCTTTTAACTCCGTGTAAACCCTCACACACGATGTTTACAGAATTATTTGTTTGAAAAATTAAATTTGTTGCATTACCTCTTTTATCAAAATAATATTTAGTTAGCTTTATTAGCGCTTTTTCAAAGTCCAAGCATTGAACATTGCAAACACATATAGATATTTTCAAATGAATTAGAAAATATCTTTCCAAATCGACAGAACGTACACAGAGATATTTGCCACTGGTCTTTACCCAGTTAACGATTCACTCTTAAATGCATTTCTCAAAAAACGATGGGAAACAGAAAAAAAACCAGACTATATCTTTTGGATAAACAGCCAGGGACATTTCCAGACATGAATATAACTGCATGGACCATCGCTTACAAGTTTTGTGACAGAACAGACTTACAACTTTACTATAGTACATGTACAGTGCTTAGAACTGTCTCATAATTTTACTCCAGTTTACATAGTGCATTCTTTTATGTTTTATGATAACAGAACTGTGTTTTATCAAGGTTTATCATAACTCGTATGGTTTTATGATAACTGATTTCTGAGGAATATGTTTAATAATGCAAACTTTATTTAAAGATACGTTTTTTCCAATTGGCGCTAAAGAAAAGCACCATATGAATATTCATAAACCTACAACGATTGCTCAAAATCGTTATTTAAAAATCCTGTTTGTGAGATGTAGATTCATTTCAATACCGAAATTTCGTCTATATATTAAGTTTCACAAGTGTATAACACAGAGAAGCTATCAGAAGGTACATTACTCTCATTTTGTTTGGGTGTGAACCATCGATGTTTACAGCAATATCAAAGAATAAGATGATGATGGTAGAAAGAACTATGGGCGTCATGTGGCAAATATTACATGCATATCGGACCATGAGTTGTCAATCTGTATGAAAAGATTTCCAATACAACCATATTATTGAGAAGGAATGTTTACATGCTATACTCTTGTACTAGTATTACAGGGTTCTTGCTGTTCTTGTGTCGTTCACCTTAGACACACATCTTTTTAACGATCTTTAAAAAAAAGACAGAACCAATTTAATGTCATATATCGCTATTTTTTAATATAACTATAACAAGAATACCCCTATTTAGCGGACAAGCAGTTTATTCTTTTTTCTGTTATTGAATATTGAATACCAAGAAGGAAAATAAATCCCGAAATTAATTTGAAACTTTGATACTAAATAGTTTTCCAGCAAAATATTCACATCCCTTGGGGATAATTAGTGTTTGTATAGTGGCATATATAACATGCATGTCGGAACAGGAAATTTGGCATAATGTACTTTCAGAACCATGTTCACATCATTATACATTATAGCCAACAATTGTGATGACGAACTCCTTCCTTTGTTCGAGAACAATCTTGTTGAAATAGAAATCTGTGATTTTACTATGTCCATAACTTCGATGAACCCAAAGCAAGTTAAATATCGACTTGTATTTAATTCAAATAAGTTCTCTTCTTCTTCGTCGTCCATCGACATCCCATGATAACATACTGTTGTCATACGAGGACTAGTTTATTTACAAAACTTTTAACCCAAATAAACAAAATGTATGTTTCTTTCTTGTGTTCAATATAAAAATGTATATAATTTTGAATTGCAACTATCTATCAAGGCGTATAAAAGAATGGTCGATAAGTGCGTATATTTTTTTAAATCAATATTTCTTGTATGTTTCAAACTGTCCTTCACTTTTGAGAACGAGTACTTACATTTCCCCAAATTTACCCTTGGAAAAAATGTGAAAACAGATTTTTATTTTATCAAATTTTTTTTTTTGGAATTATTTAGATTTTTATAAATAATATTAAGTTACACCAGAAATGTAATTTATAAACAAGCTTATGCGTTTAGTAATGACTAGTATATCGGACATGCAAGACAGAGATTTATACTATACACCTGATAGTTCAAAATGGAAAGTTTCAAGTTATCGGTCGTATACACTTATCAATACCCTTAGAAGTGAAGCGATGCATGAACTTGCAAGTCCGACAGGAAATCGCTTGAATACCTGAACGTGTCACCTCACAATACATATGGGAGTAATACCTTTAGCCATGCTGGTGGTCAGACAAGGGAAGGTACGAATTTATTTAAATAAGTTTATTACATGAAAGAATTATGAACAAATTAGATTTTCGAAAACAATTTTCACGGACTTTAACGACAGACCTTGGTTACTTTAAAAAAAAACAACATTTTCCGTATCAAGTTAGTTAGTCGGATAAAACAACCGTACGATTGACACGATATCGACACGCGATTACGACTACATTAGGCTACTATGGTTTTGGTCCTTTGTGGTTCATAGACATGGCGACACGCGGAGAATTGATATTTTAAATTTAAAATCGATGGTGATCTCTTGTCCAGCAGAATAAAACTTTAATGCCTATGAATTTGAGCATTTTTATACAGAATGCAGGACATAATAATATCTATTTTTGAATTTTTTTGCGGAGTTTCCCTTTAATTTTATATACATGTTTATATGCAAATCCTTGCTATACCACAGGTGTCCTTGTGTACTGAAATTTTAGGGTATTGTTGTATGGTCAAGTGGTCAATTAAAACGTGGATAATCAATGAGCGAGAATTAATTACCATTTTAATCATAAGATAATGTTGATTGAACTTTCTTTTTGTTATTAAATAATGAAAGATTATCGTAGTGTCAGACAAACTTTTGACTCTAAATGAGAGTGTTCTTTCATTCCTAAATAATAAAACCTAAAATTATAAAGTCATTTTAGGCCCTATCGTCAAACGGAAAAGATGCGCATGAAAAAACAATTGACTGGGTACGAATTAATTTTAATTGTAGTTTACAATGCAAGAATAGTAAATGTGTAAATACTATATAGTTTTAAAGTGTTAATGGAATAGTGAGGCAGAAGTGGATTAAGAGGTGGTCAGAACCTCCTTTGCTGGAAAAAAAATTTGGTTGATTATAGAGGGAATAACTGAAGCGGCCGCCCCGCCCCCTCTTATGCATTTAGTGCATATGAAATTTTCTGGATCCGCCACTGGTGTGCTAGCTAATAAATTATATATTTTCACTACTTTTCATTCTTAGCCCGTCTGTGTGAAATGCTCTGAGCTTCATCAGGGCCACGCGCGGAGAAATAGCTGGTATCCCTCGATCGATTAATAAATTGAATATTCATGTGTGCCAAAATGGTCAAAACATCTTCCTATATCTATAAATATATTTCATTTTACAAATTAAATGATTATTCATCAACCTATGATCACCAATGGTCCGGTAATAACTTTTATTTTTTTTTATTTTTTTTATGTTTCAATAACAATTTGCCGTTCGTTTTAAAAAAAAAAAATTACACGGCTAATCATTTTTAGACAAAACCTCGGACCAAACACTTCGACTAAGCTATTATACTGACTAACTTGAAAAAATAAACCCAGATAAATGAGATTTCTATATATATATATATGGAATTTTTAATTCACCAGTTAATCAGAAATGTCCATCTCTAATATTTCTTTTGCATTTGATGTTGGTTTATATAAAACAAGAGAAACTGTGAGCTACCCGTCCCTAGGATTTTCATGGCATTCCATGGAATTTCCATGGCAAAATTGTTGCCATGAAAAGGATGGAGTATTGAAACGAGCTTTTTCATGGTTTTCATGAATTCCATGGCATCGAAAAAAAGAGTGACAGGGATTGTATACCCAGTATTTCCATCGTTGCCATTAAATCATAAAAGGATGGAAATCATGGCATCGATGGCAAATTGCCATGATTTCCATGGAAAGTATGGCATCAATGGCAGGTTGGCATGGCCTCTATGAAAAGTATGGCATCTATGGCAGGTTGCCATGAAAATGATGGCAACAATTACAGATTGCCATGGAAAGTATGGCATCCATGGCATTTCCCTGGTATTCACTCACAAATGGACATGCAGACCTGCAATATTACCTTATATAGTTCTGTATAGTTTAATAACATATTCTTGTCCTTTGTCCTTTTCAAAATAGGACACTGGGAAAGTAAATATCTGCAGGAGTTCTCATCAGATTGAATTAACCTCATTACTTTCAAAATAAAGCTTCACCGTTAAAATTTCATTGCCATATATTGCTAGCAAAATAGATAAAAAAAATTAAAAACTATTAAAATTAGACTATGTTTTAATGTAAAGTTAAACATTTTGGAAATGTTCAAAGCTCATTATTGCTATCTGACGTCTATCTTGTCTTGTGTTCCTTTCTTGGCTTCGGCAGATGGTTGATGACCTAGTGGACAACTTTCCATTTCTTTTGTATGATGCCTAAAAAAAAGTTACCATATATATTAATATCTATTCTGAAAAATATCATATATATACTAGTGAAATAAAACAAGTAGGTGGGGTTTTCCTTCGTTTTGACATATTGACTTGATGGGCTTTTCTCATTGTTGAAGGCTGTATGGTGAACTATAGTTGTTAATGTCTGTGTCATTTTGGTTTGATAGTTGTCTCATTGGCAATCAAACCACAACTTCTTTTTTATATTGAATTTACTATTTTTACCATATATCATGTATATCATTCAATATACAACAGAAACATCTAAAACGCGAAATTATAAAATTAAACTATGAAAAATAAGATGTTAAGCATGTTTTAAAGAGTAATTGTATTTTTAGAAAAGAATCCTTGTAAAATCAAGGGCAGATAATTATAATGACCTGTTTTGGGGATTTTTTCAATAAAATAAGACCTGTGGGCTGTAGCCCCAAATTTTCAAATATGTATATCATGTTTATATAAAAATTAATATTACAGATGGTTTTACAACTTTTGATTTTTTTCAATAATGTTTTGAAAGTCCAATATGTGCAAAAATTACTTAAAAAGCATTCATAAGAATTTCTTTCATATAAAACTACTTACTCCAAGTCTGATTGAACATGTTGAATGTGTCCATTCTTCAGTCCTATCAGAAAACAATTTTCTTTTGTTTCACCATGCAGTTCTGAAATATAGAACATATTACAATTAAAATATAAGAAATATTACAATTAAACAAAATAATTATTACATATTCTGTATGAAGCGTATAGGTTATTCTATTGGTCTTTTATTTCACTTTAACATCATAGGCCCATATTTACATGTATGTCTTGCCATTTTTAAAATCTTAAATTTGATCCATAATCATGATAATTCAGAACATATTGTACTAATTTTAAAAGATAATACTTTTTGATTTTTCAGAATAGATGTCTATATATATCATGTATATAATTATTACAGTCATACTACAGATCTCTAATTTTGCCAAAACTACTATCGAATAATATTCTATAAAATAGATTGTCTTAAAGATATAAGTCTTGTCATAATACCACAGTAATTATGTACATGATGTAATTATGCAAAAATTGCATGGTCTTTTATAGTTATTCTCTTGATCCTACATGGTACTTATATGTGTCACAATTTATTTGAAGGAAATAGCAGTTTCATAATATTCAAAAAGGTTGAAATACTTATTCATAATTTGTACTTACCAGAAGATTTAATCCAAAATATATGAAAACATCAATCTTCACAAATCCAATAGTTATGTCATCAGAATAATACATCTGCACTTTTTAATGTTAATAGAATACTTTGGCTCTTTTTAGGCTACAACTCTACATCCATGGTAAAATTCATATTTTGGTCAAGATAAATAAGACATCTTTTCTTGTAATGTCTGCAAGTTCAAATTTTGAATCTGACCAGTGTTGGGGTTGTTTGGGGAGTTGTTTGATTCCTTGAAATGTTTCCCTAATTATACTATTAATTACCTAAATCTTAAATATTAGATATATATAATAATAAATAAAAAATATTCACCAATTTTTATCTATTATTTTTATATTTTAGACTGTAGAAATTTAAGAGAAATGTACAAAGCCATATGGTCTCCTTCTTTGGGCCCCAACTCTTGTCAATGAATGTGTACATATCATTTCCTGTCCATTTCACAGAGGCAAATGGAAACAGATGTGGAACCTACATAACATTTCTATCACTAATTGTTAAGAAAGAGACTGCATGGAAATAATATTTGTGTATTATCGACACTGTATCATGATTATTATTTAATTTAAAAGAGATACACTTAATCATTAATTGTACTTGAAAATAAATTAATTTAACCTGCATTTCCTATGTTGGAAAATTAAAAAATAACTTATTTCCTTAATTACTGTTAGTGAAATAAATATATAATATTCTGGTCACTTTTTATTTGTTTAAATGTATATAAATAGCAACACATAACATAAAGTTATAAATTACCTAACAATGCTATCACATTTTATATTTAATTGAATTTTGAATATGCAATCTTTAAGACTCTTCAAATATATGTTGGATTTCAGGGTGGTACAAATACTGGCTTTATGACACAAATAATTATCATGCACACTCTCATCAGTATTGATATATTTTTCATTTGAAAAAAAAATTAAAGGAACTTAATTTTTAGGTGGATTCCATCTCGGGGATCCAGCTATTTTTAAGCGGAATCCTCCTAATATTCTCATACAAGAGTATTGATAATGTTTCAGTAACTTTTTATGTTTCAAATCATCAAAATATTCTAAGTCCAATTTGCCTTCGTTTTCATCTTAGAAAATTTCTAAGTGTTGCTTTTCCATCGTTTGCCTTCCTTAAAAATTTCAAAGTCCAAGTTTGCCATCGTTTCCATCCCCCCAAAAAGTTAAAGTCCAAACTTTGCCATCGATTGCCATAGATTTTCATCCTTTCCATGGAATTTCTTTTATACAAAATATGAAAACCATGGCAATGTTTGCCATGGAAAATTTTTGCCATAAATTTCATGGAATTTCATCAAATTTTACATCGTTTCCATCCTTTTTCCATGAAAAATCGATGGCATAGATGGAATGCCATGAAAATCCTAGGGACGGGCACTGCTCACTGATGATACCCCCGCCGCAAGTGGATAATATTAATTGTGTAAAAATATGCAAGTGTTCGGTAAACAGGAAGTTGTCGAGTGATGAATCTGAAAACGCATCACACGGTAAAGCTGACTTATATTAACCCTTAAACCAAATTTCAAAAATCCATGTATTGTAGTTCCTGAGAAAAATGTGACGAAAAATTTTCAACTTGGCTATCATGTGTAAAATCAAACAAGTGTTCGGTAAACAGGAAGTTGTTGAGTGATGAATCTGAAAACGCATCACACGGTATAGCTGACTTATATCAAGCATGAAAACAAATTTCAGAAATCCTGGTAGTGCAGTTCCTGACAAAAATGTGACGAAATATATTCATGGAACGGACGGACGGACGGACGGACTGACTGACAGACAGACAGACTGACGGACTGACGGAAGGACAGACAGAGGTAAAACAGTATACCCCCCTTTTTTTCATAGCGGGGGGTATAATGAGGCCCCTCATGGGGGGGGTCCTAGTAATCACATAATCACCATTTTTTTGCCAATATAATCACATAATCATTAAATATTTGCTTATCTTTAGTAATCAAATAATCATAAACTAAAAATACAGTCCTAGGTAATCAAATAATCATGAAATATTTGACTTAATAATCAAATAATCATTAAAAAAACGGCCAAGTAATCACATAATCAAAAACCCCATGAGGGCCCTCTATAATTAAATATCTTACAATGCAAAGCTAGTTGTTTGCGATGTGCGATGATGCGTAGCTGCATGGTAGATTCTCGGGTAGATTACTACGTGAATTAGATCATTTTGATTATCTTTGAATTCACTAACACGTGGCTGTTGACACATTACACACCATATACTTCAAATACCTGGGGCAATTTACACTTCTGGTTTATTGTCCCTTTAACCAGCCAGTGTATCTGTGTATGATGTATTTCTCTACCGTGCAAGGGTTGTGTAGCCAGTCAAGGTCGTTAAATGTATCTCTGGCTCCATTGTCAGACTCCCATAATATATTCGAAAGCGGATCCCGGATTTTGAAAAAAAAAATGTGGAAGGACGTAAAGGCAACATTACAAATTGGACTAGTGTACATGCAACATTCAATCTATTTCTTGTGTGACAGTTTACTGACTGTCAAACCCGTGTTCAATTGATTATTTTGATATGGTTCCATCATTCGAAAATAAGTTATCAAAATCTCAGTAGGCTAAAAAAAAAAACCTACTAGATTTTACCAACAGAGTGCAACAAACACAGGTCACGGAAATGGTCTCTACTACTTCAAACTTTTGCAATCTAAAATAAAATCTAATCAGTCAATTTCACAGTATCACAATTTCATGTAACAGCAGAAGATAGTGCCTTGGAGATAGCTGAGTAAAATAAATATTTTTTTAAACAAGATATATGTAGGGAGCTCTATTTTTAACCAACCCGCGCATGAACAGATTCATTTTTTCTTATATTTACTTCCTGAATGACACGACTCTAGAAATGTTTGCCACTGGACATCAATTTAAAAATTAAATAGAATCAGACAGCCATGCTCGAGCAAATAACATTGAGAACGGAACTTTATAGCAAGATATATACTATAGTGTATACAGATTGTATTTGAACACATACGAGGGTCTTGAATATTGTCTTATAGTTGTAAGTAATTTTTCTGTAGTCTTCATATTTTTCCCCATTATTCTATATTCTTTGTTTTCTTGATGTCTATTTTATTTACTTTTTTGGCCCTTTGTTGTGCACGTTTTGTCCATATATATTCTCTCTTCTTCTATAGAAATCCTATTCAAACCCTAATAAACATACACAATCAAAATGTTCCACTCAAAACCCCAGTTGACTTGTCATCCATGGAGTTTTTCTCAACAGTTGAGAATATAACAAATGCTAAATGAGTCCGTTTAAAAAAAAATGTGATGTGATTGCCAATGAGAAAACTCTCGATAAGAGACCATATGCCACAGAAATTAACAACTATACATGTAGGTCACCGTACGGCCTTCAACAATGAGCACAGCCCATACTGCATAGTCGGCTATAAAAGGAGAAAAAGTCTAGGAGTCCATTACTGATATTACATATATATATATATATATGATTCATGTATCACGTATACGTCTGATTCTTAATTGTTGGCTCTGCTGGAAGGCAAAATATTTAGCTCTTTACTGACTAGTATTTAACAACTGAAACTAGATAAGTTATGAAAATCAAGGAATCTATACATGCTATAACAGCAAATTTGAACGGAACCAAAACGCAAATTAGTAAAATAATAAGTATACAACTTGCATTTCAGCATTTTAATATTGGTAATTATTAATGATGTAATGCGTAAATAAGTTATCCTACACAGTGGAACAAACGGGAAGCCAAAAAAGTACGTTAATGTCTGGATTAATCTTCTGCAAAAACAATGTCATTTTGTTTATTTTATCTGGTTAAATCTTCTGACATCAGACTCGGACTTCTTTAGAACTGAATTTTAAATGTGCGTATTGATATGCGTTTACTGTTCTACATTGGCTAGAGGTATAGGGGGGGGGGGGGGGGGTTGAGATCTCATAAACATGTTTAACCCCGCCGCATTTTTGCGCCTGTCCCAAGTCAGGAGCCTCTGGCCTTTGTTAGTCTTGTATTATTTTAATTTCAGTCAGTTCTTGTGTACAATTTGGAAATTAGTATGGCGTTCATTATCACTGAACTAGTATATATTTGTTTAGGGGCCAGCTGAAGGACGCCTTCGGGTGCGGGAGTTTCTCGCTACATTGAAGACCTGTTGGACCTTCTGCTGCTGTTTTTTTCTATGGTCGGGTTGCTATCTTTTTGACACATTCCCCATTTCCATTTTCAATTTTCTTTCAATAAACTGACTTAAATAAAATTTAAGCAAGTTAAACTGTAAGCTTGCCGCCGTTGATACCCCCCGCCGAAATATTTCGGTTCACAGGAAGTTGTTGAGAAATGAATCTGAAAACGCACCACACGGTACAACTTATACTTGCATAAACCCTGTAACCAAATTGATAGATACGAAAAAGATAGATACGAAAAAAATTTACTTAAATAAATGTTTAATTTACATGTAATGTATGACGTACTTAAAATCATCTTTGTGTAAAGAAACGTTTGAATTGGCTGATCTCTTTGTAAAGCATGCTATTTTGACGGTTACGGATTCGGACTCATTAAGGATGCATTTCTTTATAACACAAACGATGCAAACGGCTAAGCTCGCACATGTTTTGATCATTTCTTTCAAACATACGTTTGCAAAGTTTAAATAAACTTTGACAAACTATGCAAACGCTAAAAATGCGTCTGCAATTTGTCGTTTGTTAGTACAAACGCTGCATTTGTTTCTAACTTCCACCTGATTAAACGAAGTATTTGTTTCTACGTTTGTAAAAAAGTCTGATTACCAACAACATGTGCATGCATTATTGAAAATTCAAACAGGGTCATTGAAAGATTTATCAAACGATGTATTTGTTTCTACTCGTGTAGCGTTTAGAAAACAGTAACACACGCGACACAACGTTTACAAAATTCTTGTTAGAAAGAAATGCGGTATAAGAAAAATCTTATTAGAATCACAAGAAGTTCTGATAGGTCGTAAAATAAACTTCCCATCACTTTATTCTTTTCACATGTCAATTTAAAAAAAATAATTCGCAACGATGTCATAATTGAAAGCACGAGGAAGGCTGACCAAAATGTTCAACTTGCGGCTAGTGATTGACAGGTATGATTATATCTTGGGGCTCTTGTGGGGAGCGTGGTGTCGGACGGAAAAAAGATTTCCAGTATTCATATATATATATAAATGTCGATCTGATATCGAAAATTGTGAGTTTTTTTTAATAGCACAAAGAAAAAGATGTCAGAAGAGTTAGAAGAGTAACAATGTGTAACTATAAACGAATTACTCGTTGATAATCTAATAGACTGATCAGATCGAAGTTTGATAAAAAAAAAAACCCAAAAAAAACACATTCAATATCAAACCTTCTTGGTCGGAATAAACATGTTCAATGTATACCTGCAAATATTTCTTAATAAATTATATTGTGTATTTAAATTATCTCCATTGAATACAATACAATTTATTACATGTATCTATGATATCCTCCATAAATAGATATCTGTACAGGTAAAGTTAAATTCGGATCAACAGATTGATTTACGACCTTCCGCTTGTCCATGTTGTATTGCAAAAATATCACAGCAGGTGTTACTCACACTAGACAAGTGTCAAATCAGTATGACATTATGTCGGATAACGGCATCTGCAGTAATTAAGATTTTGTTTTTACTGTTTTTACAGGAACTGATTTATCTTAACATGACAATAAAGAAGAATTTTGTAAGGTGAACATATGTGTAGTATTGCAAAGTTACCACGTGCATTTTCCTGTTCATTGGTCACATTTAAATAGATTATTCTTTATTGAACTAAATTCGATATTTAAATTGTAAGTAACTTTAATATCAAAACCACCGCTTTTTATTTCTCGTTGAAAAGGGTAATAAGACGGTTATTTTTATCTGACTGCAAACAGTGTATATAATCACAACGATCTATTATAAATTAATAACCGTTGCTCACAGATAACGGATTATACAACGATCTATTAATAACCGTCGCTCACGCATCACTGGTTCTATCACTGACTCAATACACACCAGTTTAATCGGACAAACGGATAATTCCCTGAGACACGCGGATAATTCCCTGAGACACGGAAAATCTCCTGAGAACCGCAAAATATACTGTAAAACGGAAAATTTACGATGAACCTATATTTATTATCCGTTCCGCGGAGATTTGCCAAAAATCGCGGTCATTTGCCAAATAGGTCTACCAGTGTATAGCTATAGGAAGATGTGATGTGATAATTATGTTCACTTTTTTTCATGATTTTTCCACTGGTGTTAATCAAAGTAATAAAGTTGCTCTCCTAAACTAATTGGTTTACAGTACAAATAATCAGAAGGTACAAAATTTCAATGAAAAAAATGCTTTACGTTTACTTTGTACATTGGCTAGAGATATAGGGGGAGGGTTGAGATCTCATAAACATGTTTAACCCCGCCGCAATTTTGCGCCTGTCCCAAGTCAGGAGCCTCTGGACTTTGTTAGTCTTGTATATTTTTTAATGTTAGTTTCTTGTGTATAATTCGGAGTTTAGTATGACGTCCATTATCACTATTCTAGTATAAATGTACATATTTTTAGGGGCCAGCTAAAGGACACCTACGGGTGCGGGAACTCTCGCTACATTGAAGACCCATTGGTGGCCTTTGGCTGTTGTCTGCTCTATTGTTGGGTTGTTGTAGCTTTGACACATTCCCTTTCTCAATTTTGTTTACAATCTTTTTGAAATTGAGATACAATTTTTATAATTAAGATACAAAATAAAATGAAATACATGTATGTGAAATAATGTAGCTATCTAAAAAAAATATCCAATTGTATTCAACACCAACCTCTTTGTATATTTATGCATCATACACCCATAGGGTTGCCATGTGTTGTAACCAGGGAAGCGTCCATCACTTAGTAACCATTTACAAGTATCATTACCTTCAAAATAAAAAGCACAATTTGAACAATGTACAAAATTTATAAAATTAATATGGATTGATATACATGTACATGATATACTGCCTACATTTTGTTACTCAATAATTAGAAATTGCATGCACAATCATTCAACAGATATAAGAAGATGTGGTATAAGTGCCAATGAGACAACTCTCCATCCAAGCCTTGGCTAAAATTGAATGCATTTAAAACACAGGTTTTACCCATCAATTTCTTTGGGAAATACCTTTACCAAGTCAGGAATATGGTATACGTAGTTGTTGTTACTCTGATTGATGAGGGTGGTAAAGGGTTATTTTCGTGCAACGTGTTTTGCCATTTTTATTTCACGTGCAGCCGTGAAAAAGGTTCGTTATTCACCGTGTTTCGTGAAATCGGTTAAAAAAAGATCAACGTGCAAGAAATTTTTAATTGTTCGTTCATCGTGAAATGGCAATTTTATTTCGCTTTCTTCCGTGCAGATACCCCCCTTTACGCCCCTCATTGATGTTGTCCATGTTGTCAGTATTTTTGAATTTGTCTAGTTCTTTTTTTTTTTAACTTCTTTCTCTCATTTAATGTCATAAGTCTTGGAAGTGTTTGGTTATCTAGTTGTATAACCATGATAACATGTTTAATCTTTTGATCTCAGTTGATATTTTTTTTTAATCCTTTTTCTTTTGTTGTTTCCTTTTTTTTTAATTTATGGTTTTGGTTTAACTCTCTAGACTATAATTATCTTTTTTTCTTTTCATCGTAAAAAGATGTAAATAAAAAAATTTTTTCTTCCCTCGCCTGGATTCAAACTCATGCTACTGAGATATCGTGACACCAAATCCCTTGCACTGTATCCAGCACGCTAGACCACTCAACCGGCTTTACAATAATAAAGCTTTCGGTGGCCAGGTGTTACCTTTCATGTATGTATATGTTACAGGCATTTTCTTAATTTAGTCATTTTGTAAAAATTTTAGGCATTCTACAAAATGACTGAAAATTAAAAATAAAAACAATTGAAAGCTTTGAACATCAGAACAGTTTGATTTATGATAATTATTACTGAATTAAAAAATAAGAATAAATAATCAAGAATAAATTTTAATGAATTATTCCAAAAAAATGGACTATTATTATTATTCAATTAATACAAGCGGCAGTTGAAATGTCTGTCCTTTATCTGGATCAATCCCCTACAGAAATAACCCATATGAAATTATAACCAAATTGTTCACGTCTAAAAAATGCATGACTGAAAGCAAACAATAAACAATCAGTCATTTAAAAAAAATCTTTTTCTCTGCTTCACATGTTTCATTAATTTACTTTTTGGAATCCAGAATTTCTAAAACTTCTATTGAAAATTTTCTTCTGTTGACAGAACAATTTGTCCTTTTGCCATTTTCACAAAATAATCACAAATTTACTACTGGTATCTGTAATACAGAGTGAGTATGTACTTTATGTAGTTTAACTAAAAAATACACATCATATGACATACAAAAACGTTCCCAGCTGTTTTTTGGAAAATAAATTTATTCTACCGAACCATTAGATATTTCCTTTGCAAGATATTGTATAATTTATGTCCGTTTTTGTCAATAATAACATACTTCCACAAATTGCCTGAAACTGAACAGGCAATTTGTTGAATTTTGCTTCAAAATTTCAGTCATTTTACAAAATGACTAGGTATTTTTAGTCATTTTGTATAATGCCTGTGAAGGTTAGGCATTTTATAAATTGCCTGAAAAATCAGTCATTTTACAAAATGCCTGTAACATATATCAGTGGTCTCGTTAGCCCAAAATAGAAGGGCGCCGCGCCCTGGGTGCCCTTAGCCGCGCCCTGTGTGCCCTAAGCCGTGCCCTTCTGCCCTGACGCCGTTTTTCGAAAAACCCTTGTGCCGTTTTGGTAAAATTGCCTTTTGTTTCATCGATTTCTTATCAGAAGTTCAATTACATATCTGACACCTGGTGATTGCCCCCAGGTAACAAGGTTAATCATGTCATTACAATCAATTATAGTGGATAAGACTTCAAAGGTGTTAATTACTAGGTAATTTAATTTTAAGACAATGTACCTTTGTCATAAATATGATGAATGTGTCGGCATTTTCTTTTCGATCCTCAAGTCACCATGGAAGAGTGTATGAATGAAGACTTTCGTGAATTTAGAATTGAATTGAAGTTATCAAAATAAAACTATGCCTTTACAGAAACATCGCTCATCTCAACTTGTGAGCGACAAGCAGACGTAAACATGGAAATTAATTTTGGAGTTATTTCCCCTGAAAAAGCTTATTACAAAATTGTGCTCCTAAAATATTATCTAGCACTAAAAATAGGAAAAAATAACCAATTGAATACAAAATTATATATAAGAATGTTACCTTAAGGATATTAACTGTCTTTGAACATACAAAAAAAAATATATTGCAATTTATTTTTGATAATCATACTTTTGGCAATCCATGTTTTATACATTGTCAAAATAGAAATTTAAAAAGAATTTTTAAAGTTCTGAACAGGTGTCCAAGCTATGTACTTTCTAACCTGAAAGTGTGCAGTTTAACTCTCATCACAAATCAACTTGATGAAGCTACACTAAATAATATATTTCTGAACATGAACAATGAAAACAGGTGTTGAGGGTCAAGCTCTAGATGAAATTTTTAAAGTACTCTGTCATGTACATGTATGGTCAACTATGAGATGTTTAGTTTATGATCTTTCTTTTGGAAGGAGAGGGGGTGGGGGAGAAAAGTAAGTTTATTTTGCCTCTTTTGGTTAATAGTATGAATGTGTATTGCCATGTTTTATGAACATGTAGTATGAATGACTTTTCTTATGCAAATTTTATAGAATAAATAATCAAAACAACAACTTATGCATCTTTATTAACAATATATACAGAAAAAAAAATATGTGAAATCGTGATACACGCAGGGACGTAGACAAAAAAAAATGAGCAGTGCCTTCTATCATAAAAAAGTGCCCTGCCCTCCACTGGCACCCTGCCCCTTTTGAATTCTAGCTAGAGCACTGTATATATCATGTATATGATGTGGAATGATCATTGAAACACTAAATTAATACCCTGCACCTGTACATGTAGATGATGTAGCGCCTGCAGCTACTAACAGACTAGTAGGTTTGAGACTTACTGAAAATAACATGTTACAAAATGTATATGGAAAACAGGGTCAAAAGTCTTTGCCATAACTGCAAGCTACATGTACCTTGTAATGCTGGTTGAAAACATTCACAAAACAGTCATAAAAGTAAAAATTTAGTACCCTCACAATATGTCTTACAATGTCTTATAGATGTTTCAGCTAAGATACATATTTATCTTCATGTTACATTCATTCTGAAAAGAATAAGGAAACAAAATGCAAGAATGTGTCCATAGACATAGTACATGGTTGCCCCACTCGGTGGACTGTGAAAAAAAGATAGTCATGTTTCCCCCATCCCACAACATGCACAAGTACCTATGATTTTTACATAAGATTAAATGGTTACATATACAGTCAGAGCTCTGACATAAACAAGTCAGAATAAAATGACTTCCATAGGTCAGATATAATTTGATGCAAGTGTTGTCTCCCTTCTTGCACTCAACAGAATATGACTTGTACAGGTCAGTTTATGTCAGACTTTAATTTATCATAAAATGACTTCCACAGGTCAGCTTTTGCATAAAATATTGTGACTTAATATCTTCATATTCTAATAAGATTTATGTCCCTTTTTAATACATTTTGACTTAGAGAGGTCATTTTTGTTCTGACTTGAAGCAGTCATTACTACCACTTTGTTATCAATCTCCATAAAATATAGTGATTACTAGTTTCGAATCAAAGAGTTTAAAAAGTGGGGCTTGTCATACCTTCTTCTTTCCAGAATCTTAACATAATATATTTATCTCATCAAATTCGATCATTTCAAAATTAATACAAACAAAAACCAAAGCAGAAAAATGGATCATACAACTTTCTGTCAATATCAAAAGATTTACAAAATACAATATTGGATACATTTACTAGTACCATGACAATACTTCAAATCTTCCAAGGAAAAAATAAGAGATCTATTTTCATCCACTTTTAGCTAAATTTATCAAGAGCAAAACATTTATTATTTTAATATTTCATTGAGGTAAATACTGTTGAGCAAACTGACTCAAACAAGTCACACTATGTTCTGACTTGAAAGAGTCAGTCAAAACTAAACTTATTTCAACCTTTATGTCTTGTACTGTCATATTGATTTAAAAATGTATGGGAAAGACAGATATAGGACAGAGAAAATATTAAAGGTCCCCTAAAGTCACAATGAGGACTATAAAAAAAAATATTTGGTATATTCAATATTTAAATGCATTTTCTTTTAAACAGGTCAAATCATGTTTTGACTTATAACAGTCAGCCCAAAACTAAATTTATTGAAATTTTTAGAGTGGGGCACTGACATATGATATTAAATGAAAGTATGGGAACGTCAGACATAAGAAATATATGTAAGATCCCCTAAAATAAATAACCATTTGACTTAATTGTTTCTAAACATTTATCAAATAAATTCACAAATGGCAGATTCAGAAGCAGGGCTTAAAGGAAGTACACCTAGCTTTGATTGGAAAATTTGTTCTGCAATCTGACTTGAACAGGTCAAATCATGTTCAGACAAATTGACTTAAACAGGTCAAATGGGCATGTTCGGACAAATTGACTTAAACAGGTCAAATCATGTTCTGACTTAAAAGAGTCTGTCAAAAACTAAATGGCTTGCAAAGTTCTGTAAAAGTCGTGCATTATCATGATTGTGATGTGATTGTTAACTTAGAATGTATGGATACAAGTAGGAAAAAAAATCACAAAAAATTAAGTCACAATTATAAGAACTATATATATAAAAGATAATTTGGTATATTTTTGATACATTGTATCTTAATATTTCATTGAGGTAAATCGTGTTGTGCAAACTGACTTGAACAAGTCACATTATGTTCTGACTTCAAGGAGTCAGTAAAAAACTATACTTTAATCAAGTATTGCAACTTTAAGTCTGGGATTGTCATATGCATTTCAGAATGTATAAGAAACTCAGATAAAAGACACCCAATAATAAAGTCACAAAAACATGGACTATAAAAAAGTGTATTTGGTATACTATTATTTCATATTCAAATGTATTTTGTTAACAAATTTCTCCAAATTATTTTAAAATTTTATTATATTTCTGTATTTTCATGACTTTTTTTCTGTTAAATTAACATTTGGAACTTTCGGTTTTAAAAAACATTATTTTAAAAACCATTTGACTGAATTGTTTCTTAAAAATAATTATGAATTAATTAACTCAACAGTAGCAGATTCAGATATGGAGGGGGCTTAAAGGAAGAAGACTTAGTTTTGATTGGACATTTTTTTTTCTCTGTCAACTGACTTATTAACAGGTCAAATCGTGTTCTGACTTCAAAGAGTCAGTCCCAACTAAACTTATTTCAACTTTTAAGTCTAGTTTTTTCATATTGATTTAAAAATGTACGGAAAAGCCAGATAAAAGACAAAGGAAATAAGGTCCCCATACGGCGCAATAATGAGGACTATAAAAAAGTTTATTTTGCATATTCAATATATTTAAATGTATTTTGTTTTAAACCGGTCAAATTATGTTCTGACTTCAAAGAGTCAGTCAAAAACTTCACTTTAGCTAATCATTACAACTTTTTAGTCTGGCATTGTCATATGCTTTAAGAATGTATGGGAAATTCAGATAAAAGACACCCAATAATAAAGTCACAATAATGAGGACTATAAAAAAATGTGTTTGGTATATTTTATATTCAAATAAATTTTGTTTATAAATTTCATCAAATCATCTTTAAATTTTATTATATTTTTGTATTTTCATGACCTTTCTTTTCTGTTAAGTTAACACGTGGAACTTTTGGTTTTAAAATATATTATTTTAAACCATTTGACTGAATTGTTTCTAATTAACCTATCAATTAAGTAACTCAACAGTAGCAGATTCAGATAAGGGAAAAAGGGGAAGAGAGGGGGGGGGGGGGGGGGGGGGGGCTTAGAAGAAGAAGACCTAGTTTTGATTGGATTTAATTTTCTCTGTAAACTGACTTTAACAGGTCAAATCATGTTCTGACTTCAAAGAGTCAGTCAAAACTAAACTTATTTCAACTTTTAAGTCTAGGATTTTCATATTGATTTTAAAATGTATGGGAAACCAGATAAAAGACTGATGAAATAAGGTCCCCTTAAGTCACAATAATGAGGACTATACAAACATGTATTTGGTATATTTTATATTCAAATGTATTTTGTTAACAAATTTCATCAAATTAATATCTTAAAAATTTATTCTATTTCCGTATTTTCATGACTTTTTTTCTGTTAAGTTAACAAATAGAACTTTTGGTTGTAAAAAACATTATTCTAAAAACCATTTGACTGAATTGTTTCTTAATTTTTTTTTTAACTCAACAGTAGCAAATTCAAATAAGGGGAAAAGGGGGGGGGGCTAAGATGAAGAAACCTAGTTTGATTGGATTTTTTTTCTGTAAACTGACTTTAACAGGTCAAATCATGTTCTGACTTTTAAGAGTCTGTCAAAACTAAACTTATTTCAACTTTTAAGTCCAGGATTTTCATATTGATTTAAATTATATGGAACATTTTTATTTGATATATTGAATATTCAAATGCATTTTGTTTTTTTGAGATTTTCATCAAATTATCTAAAAAAAAATATTGTATTATTTCTGTATTTTCATGACTTTTCTTTTCTGTTAAGTTAACACATGGAACTTGTGGTTGCAAATTTTTTTTATATTTTAATAACCATTTGACTGAATTGGTTCTAAAAAAAATCAGTAATTAATTAACTCAACAGTAGCAGATTGATATTTAGTGGGGAGGGGGATTAGAGGAAGAACACCTAGCTTTGATAGGACATTTTTTTCTTGTCAACTGACTTTAACAGGTCAAATCGTGTTCTGACTTCAAAAAGTCAGTCCCATCTAAACTTATTTCAACTTTTAAGTCTAGTTTTTTCATATTAATTTAAAAATGTACGGAAAAGCCAGATAAAAGACAGAGGAAATAAGGTCCCCATACAGCCCAATAATTAATGAGGACTATAAAAAAGTTTATTTTGCATATTGATTATTCAATATTTAAATGTATTTTGTTTTAAACTGGTCAAATTATGTTCTGACTTCAAAGAGTCAGTCAAAAACTTCACTTTAACTTATTATTACAACTGTTAAGTCTGGCATTGTCATAAATATATGCATTTAAGAACGTATGGGAAAATCAGATAAAAGACACCCAATAATAAAGTCACAATGATGAGAACTAATATTTTATATTCAAATGTATTTTGTTTACAAATTTCATCAAATCATCTTTAAATTTTATTATATTTCTGTATTTTCATGACCTTTCTTTTCTGTTAAGTTAACACATGGAACTTTTGGTTGTTAAATATATTATTTTAAACCATTTGACTGAATTGATTCTAATAAACTTATCAATTAATTAACTCAACAGTAGCAGATTCAGATAAAAGGGGAAAAAAGGGGGGGCTTAGAAGAAGAAGACCTAGTTTTGATTGGATTTAATTTTCTCTGTAAACTGACTTTAACAGGTCAAATCATGTTCTGACTTCAAAGAGTCAGTCAAAACTAAACTTATGTCAACTTTTAAGTCTAGGATTTTCATATTGATTTTAAAATGTATGACAAACCAGATAAAAGACTGATGAAATATGGTCCCCTCAAGTCACAATATTGAGGACTATAAAAAAAATGTATTTGGTATATTTTATATTCAAATGTATTTTTTTAACAAATTTCATCAAATTTATATCTTAAAAATTTATTTTATTTCTGTATTTTCATGACTTTTTTTCTGTAAAGTTAACATATAAAACTTTTGGTTGTAAAAAACATTATTCTAAAAACCATTTGACTGAATTGTTTCTTAAAAAAAAATTAATTATCCCAACAGTAGCAGATTCAGATAAGGAGAAAAAGGGGGAGGGGCTTAGAAGAAGAAGACCTAGTTTTGATTGGATTTAATTTTCTCTGTAAACTGACTTTAACAGGTCAAATCATGTTCTGACTTCAAAGAGTACTTATGTCAACTTTTAAGTCTAGGATTTTCATATTGATTTTAAAATGTATGACAAACCAGATAAAAGACTGATGAAATATGGTCCCCTCAAGTCATAATATTGAGGACTATAAAAAAAATGTATTTGGTATATTTTATATTCAAATGTATTTTTTTTAACAAATTTCATCAAATTTGTATCTTAAAAATTTATTTTATTTCTGTATTTTCATGACTTTTTTTCTGTAAAGTTAACATATAGAACTTTTGGTTGTAAAAAACATTATTCTAAAAACCATTTGACTGAATTGTTTCTTAAAAAAAAATTAATTATCCCAACAGTAGTCGATTCAGATAAGGAGAAAAAGGGTGGGGCTAAGATGAAGAAACCTAGTTTGATCGGATTTTTTTTCTGTAAACTGACTTAAACAGGTCAAATCATGTTCTGTAAAAAAAATTTGAGAAGAACATACTTAGAAAATCAGACTAAGTTTGGTGACTTTGTTGTCCTTCAAGAAGTGGTACATATAAATACATAATATTTTCACTACAACTATCTATTGGGTGTTTTTTAAATATATTTTTTTAGCAACATTTATAACTTTGTAATTTATGTTCAATTGTACACTTGTTATTCTTAATATATATTTTTTTGGGAACAAAATCTTGTCAGGGTTTCTTATGGTACTAGCATGACAAGAGCATTCATATTCTTAAATACTCTAACATTAAAAACAAGTCATTATTCAGATCATTCTGAGTCTTTCTGGCCTTATTAAATTAAAGTCAGAACATTCAGACTTTCATAATAAGTCAGAACATTCAGACTTTCATAAGTCAGAACATTCAGACTTTTATAGGTCAGAACATACTGACTTCCAATGTTCTTCTCACTTCTGTAGAAACAAAGACTATCTATATTTCAAATAAAAGGTTAATGCTTTATGTGGCTAAGCATCTGGGGTAAGAATTATAGATGTGTAACTTCATAGGAAAACATATATGCCATATAATTAGGGATTGACCCTGTATGTCATTCAAATCTTCTTGAAATGACGAACAGGAATATTATATGGTTTAGGGGTGGTGATCCAAACCATTTCAAGAAGGGGGATGGGGATGACCCCCATGGACTTTCCCTTTATTTCATTTGATTCGTTGTATTGTCCCATATAATAATATATAGGCTTAAGGGGTGGGGATCTCAACCGTTTACAAGTTTTCAAACATGAGGGGGTGGGGTGACCCCAAGGGACTTTATCTTTATTTCATTTGATTTGTCTTGTTGTCCCTTACACTAATATATATTTGGTTCAGGGGTGCGGATCTTGACCATTTACATGTTTTCACACAGTAAGGGGTGAACCCCCCCCCAAGGGACTTCCCCTATATTACATTGGGTTTGTTTTATTTTCCCATACAAGAATATATATAGTTTAGGGGTGGGGATCTCGACCGTTTACAAAATATAAGAACATTCGCAAATGGCAGGGGAGGGGGTAAACCCAGAGACTAGCCCGGTATATTTCATTCAAATCAATTTGACATTATAAAAAGGAATATATATGGTTTACAGGTGGGGATCTCGACCATTTTCAAGATATAAGATCATTCTCAAATAACAAGGGGTGGGGCGACCCATAGAGACTAGCCCAGGGGCGGATCCAGCCATTTTAAAAAGGGGGGGTTCCCAACCCAGGATAAAGGGGGGGTTCCAACTATATGTCCCCATTCAAATGCATTGATCGGCCAAAAAAAAGGGGGGGTTCCAACCCCCAGAACCCCCCTCTGGATCCGCCACTGTAGCCTGGTATATTTCATTATACTTTACAGCGAGAAAAAATTGAGTTAAGGGAGCAAGGATATCGACTGTTCAACATTGTCAAATGACAGGGGTAGGGTGATCCCTGGAGCCTTACCCTATATTTCATTTGATTTGTTTTTAATATCATATTCCATGTTCATAATTGAAAAACCCGTTTTGTGAATCTCTTTATAATGTTCTCGAGTTAAAATCATTTTTAAAATAAAAATAAAAAAATATTTCGGTTCTTTAGTTAAACCCTCCCTTCCCTTTACCTTTATTAAAATTATTCCGATTTCATTTCATTTTCATTAATATCAATATTCAAAAGATCGTTTTTCTCATTGGGAGAAACGAAAAAACAAATATATTTATAAGCCGCAAACTCGGAAAGGTTAAAAAGTCAATTCATGATTGAGTTTAAAAATAGAAAAATCACGTGATGATGTTCAGCTCGAAGCAATAATTTTACTTTTAAAATTGCAGTGACTGGTTATTAATGTTAATACTGTTTAAGACAACACGAGTTGTCTCCCGAAAATAACAGTTCATTATCATAACAACATTTTCTGACCTGAACAAGTCAGAATTGTCAGACACCCGGTCATCTCAAAGGCCACGCGTCCGTATTTACAGGTCACGCGCCTTCATGAAACAGCAACAAAATCACTTGCAAAGACCTTCTTCACACGCAAAAAATATTAAAATGGCCAAGAAAATACGGAGGTAATATGTATTACCTTCTGAAAATGACCACATTGACCTAGATTTGCACTAAAAAAACGTAAATAATCACTATATTTTCAATAACTTCTCGTTCGAGAAACTCCCAAAACAACGACTCTCAAACACGTGATCTCTCGCAAAAAACCAAGTGATCGTATGTGTCTTAGATCGGCGGCAAATTCAAAATATCTTCTGGTTTGACGGACTCGATGGAAAACTACGCAAAACAAAAATTGACCCGTACAGGTCAGAATTTCAAAACATTTTCTGACTTGAAGAAGTCATTTTATTCTGACTTGTTTATGTCAGAGCTCTGACTGATATATGACAACAACAACAATGTTGATAAAAAATGGATAAATTGAAATCCATACAACAGAGAGGGGTTAGATTTATCACTAAACATTCTTAAGACTACAAATCAAAAGATGAAAAATGTACTTCCGTCATTACAATCAAGACGTCAACTGCTGATTTTCTTTTTCAAAGAGGTTGAGGGGAAGACACCAGTGCTCCCTCCAGTTGACCTTTATAAACTCCATACCCATGATAGACCAAAACAACAAATCAGAGCAACAAATTAAATTAATATTTAATAACTTTATCACTAGGAAGATTATAGAAGTCCACTAACTAAAATGTGCAAACAAGCAGTCATAGTTCCAAATAGTAAGACAGACAAGTTCAAGTATTGCTTTACTGACCGTGCAAGGGCTGTATAGCCAGTCAAGGTCGTTAAAAACTTCCATTTGTTGTTGTACTGCAGTAGAATGGAACATTAGACATAAAGCTTTATTTAAAGTTCATATACGCAATACAAGCATGGAACCATTTGGAGGATTCAGTAGTGTGTGTGACTAAAACGGAGAAGTTTAAAATGATTACTCCTCAGCAAGCCTGAAACATTTGGGCACAGACCAACGAGTCATACAAATTTATAGCAGAAAGGAACTTCAAAGGATTCTGTTACGTTCCCATCCACACAGAAGTGGGAAATAATGTCACAGAAAAAAAACTGGATCTGAAGTCTTTCAACAACAGTCTCATGGTCCGAGTTTCGGGACAGACTACCACAAGTATTTTATTGGTCTTAGGAATATGCCACAGTGCAGCGAAAGCTCTTTAAAACATGCGCGGACCGCAATGTACAGGTCGAAAATATTTGGAAAATTAGTCTAGAGTAGTAAGTTTGGAAACACACAGTTTTAAATCCTAAGTATAAGCGTAAACTTACTGTATTTTAGGTGAATTACTCCATGGTACATCAAAAACCCTGTGACCATAAAGAGGGCAATAATTTTTGCATTTTCGATGTTCAAATAGTAAGTTATTTCGTGTGTTGTCGTAGGTCGTTGCTGCTCAGCCATTTGTCGACAAGAATATTTTTTATATCAAATTAAAGTTTGAAACATTCGTACGTTTAACGTAGATTTCAAACGCAATAATGACCGAAGTACATTTTACATAAATCAAAGTGCAAAAGCACTTGCGGCTTCACTGATTGTGACAAGGGAGATAATTATAGTAGTTTGCCAATTAGGCTGGTCCTCTCCCTTGCAACATACGGGTATCACAGATACCTTTGTTGCCAAACAGATAAAGGACAGAGAACCAGTCTATTTGCCAATCTCCACACACGTTATCTTATAAATAACTGGAACACACCCGCGAAATCGCGGGGAAATAAAGCGTATGTAAACTTTAAAAAAAATATCTGGAGAATTTCAGGAGATGACTGTATCAAATGTCAAAGGTACTTGTGGACTTGGCACTTTTTTGCCCTCCTGGCCTTTTTTTCCCGGTCTCACTAATTAGCGACAACAAGAATTTTAGCGACAACAAGCGTCAACAAGAATTATTTTAGCGACAACAAGCGACAAGAAACTATTTAGCGACAAGAAAACATTTTTTTTTAATTAAAGTTAATTATTGCAATAAATATTAAAAGAATATGCAAAAGAAAATAATTTTAGCGACAAGAAAGTTAAAATTGATAGAAAAAAATGAAACATTATTTACATAATATTTTATCATCTATTATGAATAACAGCCAGTATTACGTTTAATTATTGTATTATGAGATTACTTTTCTTGTGTTTTAGAACATATTATTTATCTTATTATTTGTTTTTTGAAACTCTTTTCGTGCAATATATATTAAGCTCGCAAAATGAATTATTTGTGCATCATTGTCCTGAAAATATTGACACAAATTGACATAACAAGAGTACACTTAGAGCATAGTATTAAGCAAATGAATCAAAATATTATATTCCATTATGCCCGCTCCATATATATCTCCATTCGTTTATTCATACTTTGACTTTGATGAAAACAGATACATACATTATCTTATACATATTCTTCATATTTAAAAATTAAAAAAAAGAAGCTCAATCTCTTTCTTCTTCACAAATGTTAAATTTCTTCATCTACCAATATACTAATATAAACTTCACAATCTCTTTCTTCCTCACAAATGTTTCATTTCTTCGTCTATCTATATAATAAAACATTTTAATTAGACATATCTGTTCGTACATTTAAAAAAAAAACATAAAATACAAATTTCTTTATATCTAATAAAAAAAAATGTTTTCTTGTCGCTAAATAGTCTTCTTGTCGCTTGTTGTCGCTAAAATAATTCAAATTGTCGCTTGTTGACGCTTGTTGTCGCTTCTTGAAGCTTGTTGTCGCTAATTAGTGAGACCCTTTTTTCCAAATACCGATTTTTATTCCTTCTGTTTTTCTGTATACTATGAACATACATATACACTATAATTACTATGAACGGTCCCTGATATATTATATATGTTACAGTAAATAGGTGAAATTAGGAATTACATGTAATTACTAAACACTTCAGTAAATACCTGTAATTACTAGCCAATTTAGTAATTACATGTATTTACTAATTGTTTCAGTGATTACTGGTAATCACTGATTTTTTTTGTCATTTTTACAGCTATTTACTAACTTGATGTTTTTGTTTTAAAATTAAAAACATAATTCAAGATACCAAATAAGAAAGTAAAGGGGTAGGGATTTTAACGGCGCTAACTTAAGGATGTAGGAATATAATGCACATCCAAAGTGCATACTCTTTAGTGTTTGTGAATTGAAACTGGAAAATGGTTGTTTTATAGGTTTTGAAACTCCGTAAATATATGTATGCAAGACAATGATATCTATCCAAAATCAAACTAAAATCTCCATCATGCACTGTGGTTCAAAACTTAAAAAAAAACTTTCTCCAAATATCCTGGATTTCTACCAAACTTGGACAGAAGCTAAATGTTTATGATCATAAAATAATATCCAAAAGTAAAGTTTGAAAAAAAAATCCTTTTTTTTTTTGTATATTACTTATAAATGGACTAGTTTTGTCCCAGTTAACATTACATACAGTCTGTAGTTAAAGTTTTTAAAACATTAGATTTTATAAACCATCCTGGATTTTTACCCAATTTTGACTGAAGCTTCTTACAGTACTAGTCAACAGATAGTATCTAGAGGAAAATTTTAATATTTTTTCCTCATTTTTGTTGAGCCTGCGATTAACAGCAAAAGTAACCGAGACTATTTGTTCTGCAAAAACCCTTACAATTTTAATAGCTTAATACATCGATAACCCATCTCCAGCTAGGGGTTGATTTGAAGGTCACATGAATACGTATTCAATGAGGTCCAAATATTCACTTGCAAGTGCACAACTCATCAACCTTGTTTCTCAGCTAATTTAACAAAATAAAACCAGAATGGCTGCTAACAGTGAATTATAATTTTACAATATCATTTTTATAAATGATTTAACAACAAAAAAAAGATATTTTTTTTATATATCTCGAAGCTAATGCACATAACAGTTCATTCCAGTTCTTAACCTACATAACGTTATCTTATCTTTATAAGGTAATAAGTCTAAATATTCTTCAAATTCAAAGAGTTCTTTAAAAAGTTAAGACATAATGCTTTGGGAGAATTTTCCATTTCTGATTTCCATGTCTGCTGAAGTTAGTAAAAAATTATCTGTATTATAATGCTCAACTTAAACCATTTTGGATTAAAACTAAAGTTACTCTGATTTAACCAAATATTTGAAAGTCCATATTTATTCAAGATATTTTTTATACATATCAACCATTCAAAATTTTAAGAGTACTAACTGATCTTCTAGTTAGTATTACACAGCTAAAACAATGTTGTATTATGGTCAGGTGATCAAAAGTTATGGTTGTGTTAGCAGTCAGTAAATAGGTGTAAATATTCATTTTAAATTTAGTAATTACTGGTAATAACTGGGCCGTTTAAGGAATTACTTGTATTAACTAAGTGCATCGGGAATTACCTGTAATTCCTAAATTTTAGTAATTACATGTAATTCCTAATTTCACCTATTTACTGTAACATATATATACATCAGTGACCAAGGATGATAAATGCTAGAACACACCCGCGAAATCGCGTGCATTCAGAGCGTGGTTGAAAGTATGTAAAGTGTTGTTGGACGATATTTTTTAAAAAGATTTAATGACTGAAGAATTTCAGGAAAGGTATCCAAAGTTATAGGTACTTGAAGACAGTCGATTGTTTTTCTTTCAATTCCTCATCCTTTTACCCAAAATTCCCAATTTTTTGGTTTTTATTTATTTCAATATGAACATAGTATACGTTTAGTATATACATTCATTACTATAAATAAAGTGTGTTTGCTTTTTACTATCAATTCTCAGTTTACTAATGAATCCACGGCGGTCATTGATATACATGTATTCTATAGACCCTCTCTATTTAATATACTTAGTGACTCAATGAATTTTTGTAACAGATTTTATGACTGGAGAATTTCAGAAAAGGTATCAAAAGTCATAGGTACTTTGGAACATGGCAATTGTTTTTTCCAGCCCGGCTCCTCATTTTTCCCTCCCAAATTCCCATTTTTTTACTATCAATTTCAATGATGTTAGCGTTTATCTGTATCTAATGATCATTCATTACTATAAATAAAGTGTATTTGCTTTTTACTATCAATTCCCAGTTTTCTAATCGATCCACGGCGGTCATTGACATATTATAATATAGACCCTCTCTATTTAATAAACTCCGTGACCGCCGTGGATAGTTTACTTAACTTGAAAATGATAGCAGATAGCAAATACACTTTATTCATAGTCTTTGTATGTTCAAAGTACAGAAAAACGCAAACCGGAAGTCTAGTTTGACTTAAAATTTCGTCCAATGACGGAAAAATATCCGGACGCATTTTTTTCGTTTTTCTCCCAAAATAACCCAAACTGAATAATCATAAGAATGGATGACAAATGCGACTATACATGGTACCTATAGGACACAGAGACAGGATGATTAATTTATTGTGGAAGGAAGAGAAGAGGGACGAAAGATACCAAAGGGACAGTCAAACTCATAAATCTAAAACAAACTGACAACGCCATGGCTAAAAATAAAAAAGACAAACAGAAAAACAATAGTACAAATGACACAACATAGAAAACTAAAGAATAAACAACACGAACCCCACCAAAAACTAGGGGTGATCTCAGGTGCTCCGGAAGGGTAAGCAGATCCTGCTCCACATGTGGCACCCGTCGTGTTGCTTATAATATGTGATTACAAATCCGGTAAATAGTCTAATTCGGTAGGTCACATTCATGAAAGGGAAGGGGATTGTAGTTACGACGTAAGGAACATATCCGATATCATTTGTGAAACGTTATTCCATAACGGTCAACCAACTCGTGACCGTGGAAGGAAGAGAAGCGACACATGAAATGAGGTCTTCTCGTTTAATAGTATAGAAGCTCGACTTGTCCATCAGGCTAGGAAGGCCATGTTTATGTATTGCGTAAAGCGAGAAATCTTTGTTTACCAATTGATATTCTGTTACAATTATTTGATGCAATGGTTGCACCTATATTGTTATATGGTGTCGAAGTGTGTGATTACGAAGATAATGATATTATTGAATTTTTGCATACAGAATTTTGCAAGTATATTTTGAAGATTAAAAAATGTACTGCAACTTTATTGTTTATGGAGAGCTTGGTAGAGTACCTATGTCTATTTGTATTAAAACCAGAATGGTTGGATTTTGGCAACGTATTTTAAATGGTAAAAAAGAGAAAATATCTAGCCCGTTATATGATATATGTTATATAGACTCGACGAAGGTGATGTGTATCACTCTAAATAATTTTTCTAAATGGTTATCATGTACGTATCAAAGAAATTTTACTCGAATGTGATTATAATCATTGTTGGAATATAACCAAACTGTAGAAAGAAATGTTATTCTGTCAATACTGACAAGTTAAACATTTTCTTCATGAAAAATTTGTTGAAAATTGGATAGCACAAATTTTTAACTCACCTAAGTGTATCAATTATAGAATTTATAAGACTGAATTTGGTTTTGAGAAATATCTCTCTGTTCTCCCAACTGATTTGATGTATAATATTATTAAATTTAGATGTGAAAGTCACAAGTTGCCAATTGAGGCTGGTAGATTTTTTTCTATTGATAGATCTGAAAGAATTTGTGATCTATATGATAAGGAACAACTAGGTGATGAGCTTCATTACATATTTAATTGTAACTTTTTTAGTGCTGAAAGACAGAAATGTGTACCTCTTCATATCTAAAGCAACATTAACATTATTAGCCAGTATGAGTTAATGAATAGTCATGATAGATATACACTTATAGGCCTGCCAAAATTTTGCAAAATTGTTATGTCTGTATTCAAATAATCATATATAATCTTATTTGTAATGTTCAACTTCCAGCTGCAATTACATCAACTTCATATGTATATATGTTTGTTCATGCATTAATTATATTTGTTGTTAAATTTATTATACTATTATGCCTCATGTGAGGCCTTTAAAGAAATAAAAAGTTTTAAAAAAAATGATTAAAAAAAGATAACTGTGGAGTGAAATCTCTTTTTCATAGCGAATTTCTTTTTGTTTTAATAAGAGTTTCTCATTGATTTTAATTTATAAAAAATATAATTAGAATTCATTAATTTAAATACAATGGTGATTGAAGGGTGGCATATGGCCCTATTATACGTAATATGTATACACATATAGTATATCCCAATTTCTATTCCGAACCGGTTAGTCAATGACATTTCATTTTGTTGGTAAATTTTTTAATTATTCTTTAAGCTTAATTCATTTATTAATTCTATCTAGGAAAACTGCAAGTTTTTCACATCTGTCTTTTCCAGGAGTTAATGAGGAAAATGTTAACTATTATCATTAAGAAGTTTGAGTTATGCAATTTTATGAATTGTATCATATTGACAATCAAAGCATGCCCATCAACTCTTAAATCCACAATGATAATTTTTCACCATGTTATTAATTAATAAGATATCTTATAAAAGATATGTGTAAAGCGTTGATTAAAGAAAAAAAACAAACTAAAACCCACAAAGTTGTTTTTTTTTTTTCGTTTTTCGGTGAAAAAAAATACCCATCTGATTTATCTCTAGTCGTTTACTTTGAATCTTAATTACCAGACACAAAGAAAAAGAAATAAAATTAAGTAATTAAGCTCGTAATTTGAAACTTATAACGTAGTCAAAAGTGAAATCACAAAAATACTGAACTCTGATGAAAATTCAAAAAAACGGAAAGTCCCTAATCAAATGGCCAAATCAAATGATAAAACACATCAAACGAATGGACAACTGTCATATTCCTGAACTGGTACAGGCATTTTCTAATGTAGAAAATGGTGGATTGAACCTGGTTTTATAGCGCTAAACCTCTCACTTGTACGACAGTCGCGTCAAATCATACACAGCGTTATATTTACAACGATGCGTGAACAAAATAGACATTATCGGTAAAATAGTCAAAATATGGTTACAGCAGTCATCACTGTGTAACAATCTAAATACAAACAAACATTAACACATACAACACAAAAAAAAATCTATCAAATTAAAAAAAACTACATTCATTGTTTCGCGTAGTTGGTGTCAGAAACTGTAAAAATAATTTTGTCGTTTGTTGTTCAAAGTATTATCAAATTTATATTAGAATAATAACAAAATGACATATAATAGAACAATAACATAATGACATATAATAGAACAATAACATAATGACATAGAATAGAACAATAACATAATGACAGACATATAATAGAACAATAACATAATGACATATAATAGAACAATAACATAATGACATACAATAGAACAATAACATAATGACATATAATAGAACAATAACATAATGACATATAATAGAACAATAACATAATGACAGACATATAATAGAACAATAACATAATGACCTATAATAGAACAATAACATAATGACAGACATATAATAGAACAATAACATAATGACATATAATAGAACAATAACATAATGACAGGATCTTTTAAAGTACAGAGTCACTTTATAAGAACAAAAGAACACAAAAATCGCATATACAAAACACATCAGTAAAATTGAAAGATTATACAAACCAATTGACCATGTTGACGGGATGTATAGGTACCGATCCACGTCAGATGTATATCACATTACTTAATAAAAGACAGAATGGTCAGGTCGTACGTACAGACAAACTAAGACCTTCTAAATCAATGGTTTTACAAGCATGGCACGATGAAAATATGCAAGATAATTTTGATAGAAGTTTGAAACTTTATTTCACACGATGCAATGGTTAGCCAATTCTAGAGAATGATAATTATGTTTTGAATATATGCACACAATGTATGCTTAGATCTGAAAAAAATACAGACATGACGGTTCAGATCAATTCCGTAATTTCTCATCTAGACGAGAATTTGAAAGCTCCTAGAGTTTCGATCTATGTACACAGATTTTGCCACATATCAAGGTCGGACATATCGATTTACGTAAATTCAGTAGAACCGGATATGCTCGTCGATTAACGTTCTTAAAGACTATGCGCACAGTATTGGTGTTTTATAAAGAGTAGCGATGTTCAGTAGAGCCGTTGACACCATGTCAAGTTGTGAAATATTCGTTCACCATGTCTACTAGTTCGTTTGATCAAACAAGAAGGACTGATGCAATTTTACATTTGATCAGACGTCAGAGAGCAGCACTATGTGTTCAGATCTTGTCAGTTTGTGCGATATCAACAAAGATAACACACATTATTTACCTTTGTCAAGTGAAGAGGTCGATCTATTTCTGAAATAAGTTCTGTCAAATCTTTTGATCTTTCAACCCAGTATACTACCATTCCCCCGGAGAAATTGAAAAATCATCTGAAAGAAATATTCCCGGCACAATGCTTTTAAGCATAAAAATGGTAGCACGCACTATAAATTTCTTACTTTGGGATACCATACGGCATATTTGGTTAATAGTGAAGAAAAAGGCAAAACATACTACCGTGACAGATCTAGAGGAACAAGTAATCAGTATGCTGGAATTTCTTTTTGACAATATATTTGTTGAATTAAGAAGTAGACTTTTTCAACAAATTGTCGGTATTCCCATGAGATCGAACTTTGTCCCTCTCCTTGCTGACCTCCTTTTATTTTCATATGATTTTATTGGTTTCCATTAATATATCCCCCAGAATTAGAAATGAAAGAAACAACAGATACAGCTTCCTCCGCCACCTTTCTAGACTGATACTTCGATTGATTTGGCACAAGCGGTCATCTCAGTATCAGAATCTATGACAAACGAGACAATTAATTTTGAAATGATCAATTTCCCTTTACCTTAGTAGCAATGTACCAACTTTACCTGCATATGGGATATCTACTTCTCAACTTATTTGGTATTCACGAGCTTGTATCTGCTACTCAGATTTTGTAAAACTTTACCAATGTCTGAGTAGTAAGTTGAAGAAACAGGGGTATGTCATAGAATGGCCCTTCCTTTTTTTCTGAAAAAAAAAATTCATCGGAAGGTCCCAAGACCTTGTTGATAAATATTCCGTGCCATCTTCACAATTAATACACGATGGTCTTGACGTATAGATTCTGGGTACTGACGTTGTTTATCATCTTAATAACGTGTTATAGTATTCCTTAATTTGTCTTTCTGAATATTTCTTTTACTGTTTAGTCTGTTTTTGTAATATCTATTTAACGTGGCACTGCACTTATACATCCCATCATTGTGTAATGGTGGTATGGTGAATTATTGTAGGTCGTCTTTCATTTTTACTAATGTGCTCTGTCTATATGCCTTTTTGTGTTACTTTGCTGCGTATTTGTTGGTTTTTATAGTGATAAAGATTATAACACAATGTTGACTGCTGTACCCCAAGTGTTTACATTTTAACCTATTATGTCTGTTTGTTTTGTTCACACATCGTTTTCAATATAATGGAATTTTATGCGACTGTCATACAAGTGAGAGGTTTAGATAGCTATAAAACCAGGTTTAATCCACCATTTTCAACGTAAGAAAATGCCTGTACCAAATCACGAATATGACAGTTGTTAATCATTTGTTCAATGTATTTGAGCTTCGGATTTTGCCAATTGATTTGGGACTTTTCGGTTTGAATTCTCCTCGGTGTTCAGTATTTTTGTGATATTACTTTTTCGGCAATGGTATTTGGGTAATTATGGATATTTCTAAAACATCAAATAGTGTGACATGCACAGATGCAAAGAGACAATCAAGAAGGTGAAAAGGGTCCGGTTAAATCGTAAATTAAGAAAAAGACAAACAAGACTAGCCAGATTACTTGAGGTACATAAAAATCCATAGAAAGAACAATAGTTGACATGAAGGTAGGTTAATGTATAATGAGTGTGTACAAAGAATTCGATAGGGGGCGCCTAAAATTATTTCTGAAAAATTTGGAAACGATAACAACAGGTCAATGGATTCTTACAAAAATACAGAGAGGGTTCAAAAAAATTATAGTATATAAAAAAAAACCACAGATATATTTAACAGATATTTTCAAATTCAGGATGCCAAAAGAGTGACTTATAAAACCATACTGTTTCCTATAAATGCATTTTTCGAGTATACTTTCCTGATGTAAACATAGTACATACATACATAAATAAACCAAACATCAGGCGTCAAGTTTCATCAAACGGTATAAATATGAATAAAAGTATCTGGGATAAATCATTTAGAAAACAACACAACGACACGAAAACATATTAGTCCTCCACAGATAGACGCACAGATTTGTAGAGGAGGATGCAGTTTATTTTTAAATAAAAGGTGGTGTATATATACGTAGGGGTTAACACAAGTAACAGTCTACATATTTGTTTTTCGTTCATTTTTTTTACATAAATAAGGCCGTTGGTTTTCTCGTTTGAATTGTTTTACAGTGTCTTATCGGGGCCTTTTATAGCTGACTATGCGGTATGGGCTTTGCTCATTGTTGAAGGTCGTACGGTGACCTATAGTTGTTAATGTCTGTGTCATTTTGGTCTTTTGTGGAAAGTTGTCTCATTGGCAATCATACCACATCTTCTTTTTTTATAACACACCAAAAACAAGGTATGTAGCGACCAAGCTTTAAAGCCCCCAATTGAAACCTCAAGAGACTGTGATGAGATCATTTTATTTGTTTTTATTATTTTTTTTGCTATTACACCACTGTCCCAGGTTAAGGACATTAATGCAGGATTGTGCTCTCCCTAGGATATTGAACCCACCAATTATGCATTCGTTTTCCAAGTTAAGAGCTTGTTTAACGAAATGAACTCCATATAGATATTGCATTCAACAAAATATGTTTTGATAGTCATACAAATGTAGACTTTTGTAGATGTAGATAAATTTAAATCCCCTTGTACGTAAAACAATTTATTATCAATGGATATCATATTACAATTCACAAATACAATTTAGAGATTTGTGCTAACATATATCAGGTAAAATCATTATCTTATGCAAAATGGTCGACACAGATTTTATTAAAACGTGAGGAAAATTGGAGGTAGACTTTGCCATTCATACAGCTGATGTAGCTTTCTGTTTAAGGTATATACATTTTAAAAGATTTGACTCCTTCTTTTAGATTGATAATGTAAAACTAATGATAGATACTTTATTCACTAAAATCTAGATAAAAGTTTACATGCCTGTACCAAGTCAGGAAAATGACAGTACTTGTACTTGTCCATTCGTTTTTGATGTGATTTGTAATTTGATTTTGCCATGTGATAAGGGACTTTCCGATTTGATTTTCCTCTGAGTTCAGTATTTCTGTGATTTTACTTTTTACAGAGAAACATACAATTTAAATTAAAAAACAATAGTTGAGGTAAAAAAATACAGGACGTTAATGTCAAACTTTTTTTTTATTGAAGAATGATCTACAGTATATACATTGTGAAATTATTATCTGTATATTCTGGAAAATTATGCCAAAGGGGTAAATAACTGCTAACAAAATTTAATTGTTTGTGTTATGTATTATAAACCTAGTCTTTTTTTTTAATTTTTCAATGCTCATATACAATGTTGGTGTAGCACCTATATTACAACACCGATTAGTCTGAAACCCGTTTGGTACGACATCATGATAGTTTAAAGCCCTATTGGTTCGACACTCTTGGCTAATAGTATGACACTGATAATTTGGACAATAGTTAATGTCTTAGGTTGATATTTGAATGATTGTGGTCATCTGTTTTAACATGTCAATTAAATTTTAATGTCAGAATATACTTTATTTTTTTTGCATCTCATATACTTGTTTTCAAATTATAGGTTGGAGCTAGGATATATACGTCATCTTTTGAATTCAAAACAAATTGTCACACAACTTTATACAGCTGTACTGGAAAATATATTCTAGTTTAGTTGATAAGTTGTTGTATAGTATAGCATACTAATGTAGCATAGCCTTGTGACCTTTTTATTCTCGCAGTTCAGTTGCAAGGTTTAATTACCCTCTTTAATTAGTTGTGGGATTGTTTTTATCAGAATGTGAGGCAAAATGGTATACATGGTAGAAAAATCAAAACTTTGAACGGATTAAACATCACCAATCTAAGCATGAAAAAGTATTTTATTTCTCTATTATTTTCAAAGGCCTTATTTGAAAAGTTTACTCCTTGTGATAGTTTCCGTTTTCTGAAAACATTTTTGACCATTCTGTGTTTATAACCGCGTCTCTTCAAGTGGGATTTGAGTTGACTCAGTAGTTTTGTTTAATTGTTTCTGTGTTGGAACTTATTCGCTCTACTCAGAGTGCCTGACTGTACGGGATGCTCATGACCAGGAACTTTTAGTACAATGAGCACGATGGCAACTTTTAGAAGACAGGTATTGGTGATTATCAGTAGGTTTAGAATATAGGACTTTGGACATAATGCCATGTGTTAGGGAGATTGAAGTATCGAGGAAGGATATTTGTTTAACGTTTCATTAGTAAATTTGATACTTTGTCATGTATTTGTCGAGGCTAACTTCTAATATCGTATACAGAAAACAATACAACCATACAGTTTGACGTTTACTTCATTCTAACCCCTGCTAAGGCGACGTCGCACACTGACGTCAACCCTAGATACATAACGGTAAATTGCGACGTCTTGACTCCCGCGGTATTCTCGACATTCTCCGGGCGGCGAAAAGTAAATATCAAAATTAAATTACAATCAAGAAAAACAAAATTAAAATTACTGTCTCTTAATTAAATTCAAACTTAAACTTAAAACTTTAGCACAGTCACTAGCTTCCAAACTAGTTATCTTTCGGTTCACAATGAGTCTATTTCGATAATTAACAGTGTCTATATTTTTCGCGCACCTGTTCACATGGTCAAATAATTGGTTTTGCACTTAGCCAATTAAATCAAGTATATTCGTAAAAGTCCATAATAAATCTGAACAGTTAATAGGTTACGCATTATTTAGTCCATTTTTTAATATTTTCCCTGGCTCTTGTGGCTGCTTCTCGGTTTGGCAATATCCGGCTTGTGGTCGCACTTGGTTCTTTCTTCTGTCGAGCTTCTTCGTCCTTTGATGTTTCGATGTCTGTACAAAGTTCAAGGGGATACAACTTGACGATCGGACGTGATGTGGTTCCATTTTTGGTTCGAATAATAGCGGAACGAACTAGTCCATCATTTCCTTTGGTTAGGTTTTCCACAATCCCGGTTTTCCACATTATTCTTCTGTTTTCATCATGAATCTGAACAATATCGCCTATTCTGATTATAGTGGAATTGTTTCCCGTTTTCTTGTGGAATTCACGCAATGACGTCAAATACTCTGTTTTCCATCTGTTCCAGAATTGTTGTAAGAGTAATGATTGTCTTTGAACACGTTTGATAAACTTTGTTTTGTTCATAAATGTCTCATTAAACATGTCAATTTCACGAGTATCCATGTACGGTAATGTATTTATCCTACGTCCATAAAGAAGATGAGCTGGCGTAAGTGGTTGAAGATCCTCCGGGTCTGAAGACACATATGTTAAGGGTCGATCATTTAAGACGGATTCTATCTCTGTAACGATTGTCTGAAGAGTCTCTAAATTTACAAGTGATTTTCCTAGTACTTTTTTCAGATTCGTTTTCGTCATTCCAATAAGACGCTCCCACCATCCACCAAACCATGGAGCACGTTTAGGGATGAAAAACCAGTCGATTCCTTGTGCTGATAATGTCTCTTTTAACTTTTTTGAATTACAAAGTTGTTTGATGTCTTCTGACGCGGATACAAAAGTAGAACCATTGTCTGTCATAACTACTTTTGGTAAAGATTTTCTGCTTGAAAAGCGCCGAAAAGCTTGTAAAAATGTTTCTTCTGACAAATTTGTAACGACTTCAAGGTGTATCGCTCTAGTAGAGGCACAAGTGAATAAACATATGTAGACTTTCTTTATGACATTTTCGTTATCTTTTACTTGTAATGCGCCTGTGAAATCTATCCCTGTAGCTGTAAAAGGGTCAGCTTCTTGTAGTCGAATTTTAGGCAATGGCGGCGGATCCGGTGCTGCATATGGTTGTCCAACAACCTTCCTACAAGTAACACATTTCCTGAGTGTTTTTCGAACAAACTGTCGGATAGCGGGTATCCAAAAACTTTGTCTCAGATGTACGATTGTGGCATTTACTCCGGAATGACAAATTCTTTCATGGGCATTTAATACAATAAGTTTAGAAATTGTATGATCGTTAGGTAAGATATACGGAAATTTAGTGGAATCCGATAAGGGCGCATTCTGGATTCTTCCTCCACATCTGATGATGTTCCTGTCGTCAAGAAATAATCTTAATTGTCTGATTCTCGGTAAACTGTTCCGTGATTTACTGTTATACTTCAATGCGTTATATTCCGTAGCAAAAGCCGTTTCCTGACAATTTCGAATCCACAACTCAACAGATTTGGATAATTCACTTGGTTTTAAATGTTCTAGTGTCCTTAAACTCTTTTCAATTCTACAGTTTTCTATAAACCGTAGTACATATGACGTGATACGTAACAGTTTCTGGTACGACGAATAACGTTCAATATCAATAATAAAGTTAATTCCAAATTGACAAACTGAATCGTCCTTTGATTGGCTAATACATGTACTTTCATTTTCTGTTAACAAAACTGATAAAGACGTATCGATTGATGTTGATTTTGGGTATGTTGAACTGTCTGTTAACCAATGCGGACCTTTAATCCATAATTTGCTGTTTGTGTATTGTTCGGCCGTTATCCCTCGTGTTACTAGATCAGCTGGGTTATCGCTTGTAGGGCAATACTTCCATTCCCATGATGTTGTCAATTCGTTACTTGTATAAAACGAGGCTGCATTCGATTGTACATGAGATGTCGACGTGAAACAATTGGCGTGCGGGTTCAATTGAGATGAGTCGCTTGCGGGTATACTATTTGCTGGAGGTGGAATCAAGGTATGCATGGGTGTATCAGAGGCAGTAACGTTACTAGCTTGAAAAACGGTAGTATTGACGGGTAAATTATGACTTTTCGACTGGGAGGGATTAATGAGTTTTCTAATTTGACGAATTTTTGAATCTAAATCGAACATGTACTCATCTGTTTGTTGAATTTCATCCACCACGTCTTCATCCGAGCTTGCGTCCACAATTTTATCATTCAGATCTTTAAGAATATCCTTTTTCTGTAACACGGAATCTAAAATAGCTGTGATGTCCTCAATTTCTATTTCGGAAGTGTCTCGTATGTCTCCAAAATTCTTCCAAAGTCTTGTAATTGCTCCTTTATGTCCGGAACGAATGGCTTTCAGCTTTGTATCCATTTTCCCTTTTGGTCACGGCACCATAAATGTCGAGGCTAACTTCTAATATCGTATACAGAAAACAATACAACCATACAGTTTGACGTTTACTTCATTCTAACCCCTGCTAAGGCGACGTCGCACACTGACGTCAACCCTAGATACATAACGGTAAATTGCGACGTCTTGACTCCCGCGGTATTCTCGACAGTATTGTTGGCATGAGTGATGAATGTCTCTAAACCCTTGTCACTTTTATTTCATTTCATATCCACATCATCTAAAAATCTAAACAAAGGAAAGCAATTTTACGATTGAAGATTCAAGGAGTTGTTTTTCTACTTTGCCCATAAATATGTCGGCATATCATGAAACCATTTTGTTATCCGTATCAGTTCCATTAATTTGTAGATTTTGATCTCAATCAAAGTTGAAAGTGTTGTTCTTAGGTACAAGCCTGATCATTTTGACCAGGCATTAAATAGGTGGATATTGTCCTGATTGGGAGTCCCAATCTTCTTTACACGTATCAATGCCATCTGCATGTGGAATATTCGTGTAGAAGGAGAGGACGTCCATATAAATTAGTGTAGTGTCGGAAAGAAAAGGATTCAAGGCCTGCATTGTTTTTGTGATCAATCGGTTGTGTCTTTGATGTGAGACCTTCAACCTATTGACGAAGTTAAAGATCAAAATCTGCCTTGTTTTGAAATTTCAGGTTCAAACATTCGAGACTTTTTTCATCAAACATAAAACTACCAGTTTTTTCTCTGCCACACGATGTTGTGGATCAGAGTCAATATGTCGGTAGAACCTCGCATCGTCGTCACCGTCAGCCTTTTGAATATAATCAGATTTATACACGATGTTCACGGCACTGCATGTTTAATAAAGATATTATTGATGGATCTTGATTATTTGTTTAGTGCAGTTTGGTCTTTATAGGTAAGATTGTCAAAAAGTTTATTTGTTTTCTCTGGTAATGTCCGACAGGCAGAAGACATAAATGTAGGCCTATAGGGGAAGAGATGTTATAGCATCCATCAACTGGCGTTAAGATATCAGAGGGACATTCAAAGTCATTGATCGAAATCAAACTGACAACACCATTTCTAATAAAAGTCCCAATTTGGCCTTAAAACAGACTTAATGTTAATTTATATATATATATATTTGCCCACTTGCTTTACCAATGACTACATGCGATTAATCTGAGGCTCTGAGCATACCCTTTCGTTACACGGTTTCAAAAGTATACTTCCCTTATGTATACACGAATACACCAAACAATAGGCGTTTGTCCAATACACTCTATTTTCATCAATACACTATTGTGAAATTGTATAAATGTTTCTAATAATTATCAAAAGTACCAGGATTATAATTTAGTACGCCAGACGCGCGTTTTGTCTACATAAGACTCATCAGTGACACTCATATCAAAATATTTATAAAGCCAAACAAGTACAAAGTTGGAGAGCATTGAGGATCCAAAATTCCAAATAGTTGGGCCAAATACGGCTAAGGTAATTTATGCCTGGGATAAGAAAATCCTTAGTTTTAAAAGTATCTGGGTTTAATAATATAACTAAGAAAGCAGCTCAACGACACGAACACAGATTGGTCCTCTACAGATAAACACACAGATTTGTAGATGAAGATATACTTTATTTCTAAATAAAAAAGGTGGTGTGGGGGTATGCACAAGTTACTGCAAACCAACACATTTAAACATGAAAAAATATGTAGCGATCAAGCTCTAAAATTTTAGACTAAAGACACTATGATGAGTGTTTTTTATTTTTTTGTTTGCTTTTACACCACTGTCCAAGGTTGAGTAAGGGTTGTACTCTCACAAGCATGTTTAAACCCATTACATTTTAAGCAAGCCAGAAGCTGGTCTTACAAAAATGAACTCTAATTTAGTCATGGATAGATTACCCCATATTCTTTGTTTTTTTTTCTATCAATATAAATAGAGATCATTTAAACTAATATTTTGAATATTTACACAAGTGTAGAGATCTGTTGTTCATAAATTTAAATCACTGTGTACACAATAAAGGATTATTATCAATGGATATATCATATTCTAATGCACATATGTCATTTTGATATTGATGTTAACCTACATAAGGTAAAACCATTATCTTATTCAAAATGGTCGACCAAGATATTAGTAATAAGTAAAGGAACATAATTTCACCTAGACATACTGCTGATCCGTACTTCTGGTTGAGGTATATTTATTTTATTAGATTTTACTTCACCATTTTAGTTTATTGGTATCCTCAACGTACTCATATACAGATGCAGACAGATACATACAAGATTTACCCATAGTCATTCACTTTGTATCTGTATAACCAGACACAAAGAAAAAGAACTGAAAATTAAGTAATTTGAAGCAAATGAAGTATAAGTCAAAGGACGCTAGAAAAATAGCGATATTGTTAAAGTCAACTATAATTATCAAGTTAAAATCTATGAATCAAGGGTGTTTTGGAGTGATTTTGATTTAGCAATTCCTACATTTACGTTTGTAAAAAGTAAAGGTAGGTTGATGTATGATGAGTGTGTCCAAAGGTTCGGATAGGGGGCGTCTAAAATATTTTCTGCAAAATTAAGAAACGATAACAACAGATCAATGGATTCTTTCTAAATACAGAGAACGTTCAGATTGAATTTATTTGGAAAACCTGCGTATAAAGGCACCAACAAATATATAGCATTCAAAATTAAATGTGGAATTTGTCCATATGGGACACAGATGATGCCCCGCTTGCATATAATGTTATAAAGGGACATAACTCAAGAACTGTATAAGTTATACAACCCAAATTTGTATTTCATCTGAGTTTTGTGGTAATAAGCATTGTATATACGTTTCATAACATTCAGTTGAGGCAAACTTACGTTAAAAATAGGAAAGGAAACATCTAACAATTTTTTTCCATTTGTTAAAGGGCATAACTCTAGAACAGTAAAAATAACGCACCCAAAATTCACACTTGATCTGCATTTTATGAAATAAGTATTGTGTATAAATTTCATAACATTTTTGTTGAGGTAAACTAAAGGAAGAAAATAGAACGAAACAATTAGCAATTTTTCCATTTGTAAATGGGTATAAATATAGAACGGTACAAGTGACGCTTTAAATTCAAAATTGATCTGTGTGTTCTGTTTATCAGCATTGGGTGTAAGTTTCATAACATTTGGTTGTGGCAAACTAAAGACGGAAACCAATTCTGGGTCGTACACATGCACGGACGTACAGACGAACAAGGGTTAAACTGACCACATTTGTCCTCTACAGATATACACAAACAAATTAGTAGATGGAGATGTACATTATTTTTGAATACAAGGTGGTATTGGGGTAAACACAAGTTACTGTAATCTAACGCACCAAAACAAGATATGTATCGACCAAGCTTTAGATTTCTCTCCAAATGCAGCCTCAAGAGACTGTGATGAGATGTTTTTATTTGTTTGTTTTTTGCTAAATCGATTTATGAATTTGGAACAGCGGTATACTACTGTTGCATTTATTTTTTGCTCTTATTATGTTTTGCTAGTATACCACTGTCCCAGGTTAAGGGCAGTAAGATAGGACTCTGCGCTCCCGGGGATAGTTAAGCCCACTATTTTATGCCTTTGTATTCCAAGTCAAGAGCTTGTTTGACGAAATGAATTCAATATAGATACTGCATTCAACAAAATATTTGTTGACAGTTACACAAATGTAGACTTTTGTAGATGTAGATAAATTTAAATCTCTTTGTACCTAAAACAATTCATTATCAATGGATATCATATTACAATTCACAAATACAATTTTGATATTTGAGCTAACATATATCAGGTAAAATCATTATCTTATGCAAAATGGTCGACAGAGATTTTAATAAATTGTGAGGACAATTGGAGGTATACTTTGCCATTCATACAGCTGATGTTGCTTTCTGATTGAGGTATATACATTTTAATAGATTTTACTTCTGCTTTTAGATTGATAATGTAAAACTAATGATAGATACTTTATTCTCTAAAATATAGATACAAGTTTACAGAGAAACATACAATATAAATTAAAATACAATAGTTGAGGTACACAAATGCAGGACGTCAATGTCAAACTTTTTTTTTATTGAAGAATGATCTACAGTATATAAATTGTGAAATTATTACCTGTATATTCTGGGAAATTATGGCAAAGAGGTAAATAACTGCTAACAAAAGGAGTAGGTTCGGTAAGACCCCTTTTTGGCCCCAAAATAAAGCAGTTTTACAAAAGTATGTAATTTTTTAGCTATTTCCTGGAAAGTAGAATGCTTCTGCTACATAAATATGGGCTGTTTTTGACGATACAATGCACATATATCGGGTACTAGCATTATTAAGTCATGCTTAATTACTGAAATCTTCACAATTTGAGCATTTCAGTTAAATTTTAGAAGGTTACCGTCTAAAATAAAAATGGCCACATGCGTGTTCATTCATAATATTGAAATGTAAGTTGTATTTGATGATAGTACATAACATAAATAAAGGTTGAGGATGAACACGGATGCGGCCACTTTCATTTTTGACAAAAAAACATCTGAAAAGTGACATTTTTGGCATATTTGAGAGATTTGTCATTTATAAGCTTGAATCGGAGCGTTTTTAATGTCTAAATCAGTTAAAATCTTTTACATTAACTAATTGAATCCATTAAGATAGACACTTAAGTGTTTTAAAAAGTGTCCAAAATCTTTCATTCGATGAACCTGAAATTTGAGGCCAAAATCGGCCCTTAGCTACTCCTTTAATTGTTTGTCTTATGTATTATAAACCTAGTCTTTTTTGTCACTTCTTACATATAAAAAATTGAAAACAACACGTTTGATAATTTCTTGCGTCCGAAGCGCTTTCCTGGATTTACCTTTATCAGGAACGCCCAAAGCCAAACATTTGAAATCCGAAAATGTATAGTACCGAAACCGTTGAAGAGCTATATGTCAAAAATACCTAAAATAAATAGCCAAATTCATCTAAAGCCAACTTTGCCTGAAGGAGTTGAAACCTTAGTTTCTTGATAATTTAAAAATTTATCAACGGGCAAATTTAGTAAAGTTTGTTATGGCAGTACCATTATACTGACTACTGAGCTGGTGAAACCTTCTGGGACTGATAATCCACCAGCAGATGTATTGACCCAGTGATGTAAAGTATTGAAAACCACACGTTTAATAATTTCTTGCGTCCGAAGCGCTTTTCTGGATTTACCTTCATCAGTAAAGCTCAAAGCCAAACATTTGAAATCCGAAGATGTAAAAGTAACGAAACTGTTGAAGAGCTATGTGCCAAAAATACCTAAAATAAATAGCCAAATTCGTCTAAAGCCAACTTTGCCTGAGGGAGTAGAACCCTTAGTTAATTCATAATTTAAAAATTTCTAAACGGGCAAATTGAATAAAGTTTGTTAAATCATGTCAGTGCCAAAGTACTGACTACTGAGCTGATGATACCCTCGGGGACTGATAGTCCACCAGCAGAGGTATCGGTTCGGGATTCGACCCAGTGATGTAAAAAATTGAAAACAACACGTCAGAAGCTGGTCTTACAAAAATTAACTCTATTTTTGTCATGGATAGATTACCCCATATCCTTTCTTTTTCTATCAATATAAATAGAGCATTTAAACTAATATTTTGAATATTGTGTAGAGATCTGTTGTTCATAAATTTAAATCACTGTGTACACAATAAAAATTTATTATCTATGAATATCATATTACAATGCACACATGTCATTTTGATATTTATGTTAACCTATATAAGGTAAAAACATTATCTTATTCAAAATGGTCGACCAAGATATTAGTAATACGTAATGGAACATAATTTTACCTAGACATACTGCTGATCTGTCTTTCTGTTTGAGGTATATATATGTTAATAGATTTGGCTCCTCCATTTTATATTGACGAGGTAAAATGGGGAAATTGTTATCTGATTATTCTGGAAATGGAAAAATTGTTATCTGTTTATTGTTCGGCATGTTAACTACAGAATAACAACGAATAAATAAAGTTAATCAGGACAGTGCACATAAACATGATAAACAGCTTAATAGAATTACGAAGTGTGTGTCTCTAACACGAAAGGGTCAACGCTACAAAAAGTAACGGGTAAATTTCTAAAAAAATTATATAAATCAAGAATAGGTTTCTAATTATATTATTTCATGTATTTTATAACGATTACAAGAATGTTAATATATAATTGTGTTAGTAATAGTGCAACTAACTATGGTAACCTTTCTTCCAAATCAAACTTAGTGAAACAAATAAATCCTGTGCACATAGTTGCTTTAAATTAAAATCCTACAATTAATGAACTGGATGATTGATTATCTTTACTTTTACATACGAATAGACAAAAAAAATAGAATCACAACTACAAGCGATAAGACACAAAACAAAATCCTATCAGAACTACTAATAAAACTTCGTAACTAAATACATGAACAATGGATAAACAAATATCGGGACACGTATCATACTAATACGAATTCACACTCAGCAGAACAGTCATATTCGGGGATAGGTCACGTCCAGTACTTAAAAGATAGACGAAGTAAATACTAAACCACATTCTAAGACGTAGAAAATATGTCCTTAGTTAGTTTAGACACCGACACATCGTATGAATCAACCAATTCGTGTTGGTCAATAGAATCTACGCAGTGTCATTTTTAATCCGTCCTCCTCATACCTTTGTTGGAGCAGTTTCTGCGTAAGGAGCACACTCCTGTATATGAAGTCCTATAGTATGAACATGCACGAGCATAACGTATCAATTGAGATATGTAAACACTTTACGACGAGGCAGAGGGTATGTTACTGATGAAAAATGGGAAATTGATAATTGGGAAGTTGAAATCGTCCCGTTTGTAATAGATTTTTGTGAGAAGTCATCCATATGTGTCAATATAGAGAAAGAGATTCAGGTATGGAGCATTCCTTCTAGTATCAGTAGTATCCTTAATTTCAAGTTCAGTGGGATATATGAGATGTAACTTCTGGCTAAAATATGGGTTATTCAGCGATAGGACATCATCAATATATCTGAAAGTAAAATTAAACAACATCGCAAAGTGCTTTTTCTTTTTGTCTTTTAGAAGGTTTAAAATGAATTCTGCTTCATACGAGTAAAACACAAATCGAAAACAAAAACAAATCGTAATAAAAAGGTAGTCGTGCACAATTAGTATCCATAGGAATACCGACTGTCTATGGAAATATATATCATACAAACTCAACAAATATATTGTCAATCAAAAAGTCCAGCATTTTGATAATTTCATCTTCAGTTCATTTTCTGGTAGAATCAGTGTGGTTCTTCACATAATAACTTTATCATTATCAAAATGCTCGACTGATACTTCTCAAACGAGCGGGGGGTTACACAATGATGTAATTATAGATTATAGTTGAAGATGACCAATGATAATCTGTTTATCGCAATTTTACCTATGACGACGTTGTCAATTTTATGTCAATTTCATTAGCAACGCCGCGTGTCCCATTATTTACTAGCGATAGTTTTTAATATCGCTCGATTTCTTTAAGAAAGGAAATTATCAGTCAGTAAGATCAAAGTAAAAAATTGTTAGAACAGTTGGAAAGCAGGTCACGGTTTGACCCCAAGTTTATCAGCAACAATAGAGTCACGTGACCGTGAAAATTCAGTAAAAAAACGGATGAGACAAACCTCATTTTAACTCACTGAATACTATTGTCGTAATAAAAACTTATTGACCTAACTAATCTTGAGTATCCATAGTTTATTCTCGTCAAAGCTCACACATCAAATCAAAGTCCTTTATTCTTTATTTTATCTGCAAACTTGGAGTTTGGGTGAAAATTGTCAAGTCTCCTAAACGAAAAATCTAAATATTTACGAGGAAACTAAAAATGATGGGCTGAATTTAAATTTAATAAAGCATCTCATTAAGACAAACACTCGATATGAATATCTCGGCAATAGAATGTTGGATACGCAAACGTCAAATTGATTTCAAACCGAAGCGGTGGTTTTTATTCCGATTTGTGCAAGTGGTTATCTCCCCTTAATATCACCAGTCAAAAATAAAAACCCAGCAAAATGCATAAAAATTAAAAAAGGAGTTTACTTCACAAAAATCAGAAAGAAAATAAACGAAACTCGATTTATAACTATGTTATGATAATATAAAGAAGAGATACTTCCCCCTATTTTTCAGAGAAGGACTAAATGTAAATATTAAAAGACAAACTATTACTGCAGTAAAAAAAAACAATTCAGAAATGTGGATAATGACATCTACATGTAAAATTAAAAACCTAGCTATATTGAAAGAAATAAGATCTGGCGCATGAAATATACTACATGTAATTTTTATATGTGGGATCATTCCTAGCAGAATTTTTTTAAACACTTCTGATTATATTCAATGCATTAAAACATAGTTTATACAATTTCAATAATCTTTCTGAAAATTGATATTATTATTAAATAAATAGTACTGATCATATATATTTTATATTCTATAAAGTGTGACTAAGAGTCACAACAAATTTCTTCAAATTAAGAGAGCCTTTAAACTCAAGCCTATGTTTCTTAGTTGAACAGTAAAATACAAATAAGGGATTTATAAGTATTATACCAAAAATATTGACAGAAATTCTGTAAAAAAATATGCTTTAAATTATAAGTGAAAGTGACACAATTTAGAATTTCAGAATCATTATTATTGTAAAATTAAACTATAAGTTTAGCTTGCACAGTAGCCCTTTGTCTTATTTCTCAGGGTATTTTATAGATTATGAAAGTAAACTTTTTGGAAAAAATGGGGCTTCTTCTCTTAAACAGGTTGCTGTATCAGCTTCTTTAAATAATTACATATTTATAAACAAAGTATTGTGTATATACTTTACCTGAATACTAGTAAAAGGAAATGAAATGAAACTGGTGGGACAAATTTTGTGCATTTTACTTCAATAATGATCAAAGATGCTTAAATTTGACAAGAATTTGCCATTTGAATAAATTCAATTTTGTAAGAACACATCTCTATGAATAAACTTCTTGTTTGGCTGACTTGGCTTGATAACCTTGTTTTTGCTCTTATTACTATAAAATTGAGAATGGAAATATAGCTTACTAAGTAAAGAGATAATAATATAAGCAAGATTTTATTAACTGACCTTCATTTTCTTTTTTCATATGTTTTTTTCCTACAGAATTTTCTATGCAATGCATTTTCTATTGCTATTTTTGTGCTTTTGTCCATCCATAGAGTAGGCTATCAATAATTTGTCAGATCTGTCAGAATTTTCCAAGAAGTTTAGCTTTAAACGCAATAAAGAAGATCTTTGTTTGTTGTTTCACTTTTCCAATGTGTAAATTTTTACTATGCACATGACCCTGACACATATTTTGTTATAAACGTTACATGACGTATGTTGAAAAAAGAAAACAATGTCACCGTCAACTTGTGTAGGGGATCAAAAGGGGTTTTATTTACTTTAAAATACAAGTATCGTATGGAATTGTGAAAATCCACAACTTTTAATCAAAATTTCATTCATGTCTTTAATAAAATCAATATTTTAGAGCACTTTGAAACAGATACAATGAAAAGAAGCTAAACTTTACTGTTTTGAAGTAGAAACGTAGCTAAAACCAGATAAAAATTGACATGGCTGGTGGTCACTAAAAGTGATGTATAAAAGTAAAAAATGATGGCTTCAAAACAGTGTATAGATTTGAAATAGGTTTCCCGGTTTCATTTAAGATTATAACTGTTCTTTTCTGTATTTGGATACGCAAACGTCAAATTAGGAAAAATCGATTTTTTTGGCGAACAAAAAAGATGGCTATTTTTTTTTTAGAACGGACAGGATAAAGGAATAGCAATAACAAGTTTTTTTTTGTAATGTTTGTATGTCGTAAGGAAAATATATTGGTCACAAAACCTACAAATTTTAAAATTTAATTGTAATAAAAGCATGACAAGTTGCAAAAAATACTTTAAACGTCAATCTTTTAGCCGATTGAATTGGCGGACTTTTTGACGTTACGGACGACTGTAGCGCCACCTAATTAATTCCCCCTGCTATTGTTGCTGATAAAGCTTGACGACAACGGACGTTTCCAAGGACTTGCTTTCCAACTGAGAATAGCGATAATATGCATTATCACTGACATTGTTCGGTAAAAATAGTGATATAATAACTATCATAATAAACATAAGGAGATGTGGTATGATTTCCTATAGGACAGTTCTCCATCAGAGACACGAATAACACGGAAATTAACGACTTTAGGTCACCGTATAGCTTTGAACAATTAGAACCAATACCGCATAGTCAGCTTAAAATAACTCAAAAATGACAAACAATTAAAACGAGTAAACTAATAGCCTAATTTCTTTTTAACTTTGTACAAATATGTAAACAATCATTTACCATGTCACAATATCACATTAACGGGAACTACAGAGCCACGTCATATGTAACAAAGAAACACAAAAGGCATAAAGAAAAAACATATAAGCAAAACTGAATGACAAAAATTATAATAGAAAAATAACACAATGAGGGGATGTATTATAGGTACAAAGCCACGTCAATTAAATACCGTCAAAAACAGACTATTTAAGACAACAGTAGTATTTTGGGTTCAAAGGTCAAAAATCGATTGAGGGAGAAAAAATCCGGGTAACAAACTAAAACCGAGGGAAACAGTGGAACAACAGAAACACTAAAATGCATCAAAAACAAACGTCTCGCTTAATGGCAATTTAAAAATGCAGCTAAAATGACAAAATTACATGTAAACTGTAAAAGTAATGTTTATAAAACACGAAAATAGTCTTTCAACTTTGAGAAAATTCTCAGCTATCGCTCTTCAATGAAAAAAGATTAAAATCATAAAAATACTGACCTCCGAGGAAAATTCCAAACGGAAAGTCCTTAATCAATTAGCAAAATCAAATGATAAAACACATCAAAATTCATCGATAAGATTGTATCCAAGAAAGTCCCTCTTGTCTCCAAAACGATACATGGTCAATAAAAATTGAGACCGATTTGATCTTGCAAAAAACACCAAATGAACTCCTTGTCGGATAAACTACAACTAAAGCCAATTTTCAATTTATGTACTTGTTTAGGTCATGGCAACTAGTAAAAATGTGTCACGCGGACCGACTCAACAACCTCCCTTTGGCTCAAATAAAATAAAATGTGACACACATGGTCAACAGCTCAGGAAGTACTGCCCAAGTCATTTAATGCCTTGCTGTGAGGAATGCATTTCTCAGAGTCATTCGAAATGTATCGGAATAACAAGTTTATTAAGTGTAGTGGAGAAGACTAACATTGAAAAGTCAAAAGAATCTGTAGGAAAAGAAATAAACTTAATCTTGCATTTCTTGAATAAATTGGCTAATAACAAATTTGAAAACATACAAAAAGGAGAAAAACAATACCAAAGCATTAAAGAATCAATCAGTGAAATAAGGGTGGAGATCAATAAACATTTGGACAACCTTGAAAAGAAATTATGCAAAGAAGCGGATACCATATGGGGGCAGGAAAAATCAAAATTAACAGATTTCATCAAGGAAATTGAAGAACAAAAGAAAAGGTTAAAGGAAATGCAAGATGATTTACGTAAAATTCAAGAACATACTTCAAAACTTCAATCCTTTCTAGGAGTACATCAGATTGAACAACAAGTACATCAACTATATGCTGAACAGAAAGAAACGGTTACAGAGGTTGACATCAAGCTAAAGCAAAATGATGAAATAGAACAGATACAAAGCAAAGTGCAATCTTTAACTTCCTTAGGAGAAGTGAAGGTCGATGAAAATGAAATTACATTGAGAAAGGAAGTAAGTGTGAGCAGGGAAGCACAAGTAGAACAATCAAACATAAACAACATTACAATGAATCTTGAAACACCTATCAACTTAAACAGTATTGATGGAATTAGTGACATGATTTGTCTGACGGATGGACGAGTTATAGCAGTTGAAGCCTGGGGTGATGTTTATATACTTACTTCGGATGGAAAACTCCTGAAAAAGTTGCCACTATCTCGTGGAGCTTGGAGTGTCACACAGATTAAACAGGACACTATTGCTATAACTTATCCTCGTCGGCATTCCATAACGATTTTCAATATGGAGAATGAAACTATAACCAAAGACATCAAGTTAGACAAATCATGCTGGAGTTTATTTTTATCCAATAATGCTCTTGTTGTAGCTTTGTTTAATAATGAAATCCGTACTATAGATTTAGAAGGGACTACACAAAAGTCAATTGAAGTTCAGTCAGAATCAAGCCTGTATTATCTTGTTAACTGGAATGACAGAGCTATATATAGTGATCTGCAAGGCAAGGCCGTAAGCTGCATTGACGGAACTGGTACGCAGATCTGGCAATATCAACAGGATTTTTCAGGACCAAAGGGACTTTGTACAGATACGTATGGTAACATTATTGTAGCAGATGAGAAATCTGTAAGACTAATAGTTATTTCAAAGGATGGAAAGGAGAGTAAAGTACTAATTAGCGCAGAGGATGGACTGGCGTGTCCTCAGTGTATTTGCTTAAATGGTTCATCTGGTTTTATTTGTAGTAGAATTGGACTAGACATTTTCATTACAAAATTCAATTTATCTTATGAATGAATATGGACCTGGAAACATGAAAATAAAACGGAGCCCATGAATTGATTTTAAATACAAGAATATTATGAAAATGACAGTGCACCGGGAATTTGGATTAAATCACAGTATTTCAGTAACAAAAATGTTTTGCTTAAAAATTAAAATTACTTGTATTTAAAAAAAGTCTATTCTTACCTTAACTTTTTGCAAGTTTTTTCGTGAACTGTGACGGAGGTTTGTGTCCTCTAAGAATTATGAAATTTCCGTGGACATATTTTTGTGTTTTTCTTTGGACACAGGATAATACAAATGGAGTACAAGTACTTTTACATGTACATCTGCGAGATTTACGCCTTCGAAGTCAATTGACAACTCAGGACATACTCTTATACATGTCCACTATCTGTAATGACAAAGAAAAAATGGTGACCATTTCTTGGTGGTCATAAATTATGAGATGTTGATAATTCATTAGGGTCAGATAAAGTATTGTCTGGTGGTCAAACACAACAAGGCTATACAATGAGAATCAATGTATTTATTAAATGTACATATCATACCGATCACGTTTACATATAAGTCTTGATTAACAATCGAATGTAAGTTGACGACTTGTGATGAGTTATTATCCATGAAAGTGTTGATCCGTGTACAAACACCGTTTAAAAAAGTCTCTAATCAGTTGCGTAGCTATAGGGTATACGCCAGGGAATTTGGATTTTGTTTTTGTTCAGAAATATGATCTGGCGTTTTTATGTTTGTTACGGAAGGAACGTACGTTACAGGTATAGTTATAAAAAATAGTTGTCTCAGGATACACGTATTTACGTTTTTAATGGATCGTAAGGTTTATGACCCCCTCTGTAGCCATTTTTGTACAAACTTTTCAAACTTCAATTGTATCAAAACTACAGGTATAATGAAAAATAGAGATAGACCGTTCTGTACATATACCCAGGGAAAACTTGATGCAAAGCATTATTATTTACTGTTTTATTGCATTTAATAGAAAAAGAGTACTTTGTGGCAAATAAACCAAGATTTTATAGAAAATCCACAGCTTTAATACAGAGAAGTATGTTATAATATTTGAAACATAGATTTCTCAGTTGCTTTTCTATGATGTGCTAGTGTTTATTTTTTACAAAAAGTTCTAACCAACCTGTAAATTCAAAAATACCTCGTGCTGAGTCACTAAAGTCGAGCGCACCATAAAAGGTGTACTTGATTTGGTCCATATTTTTATTTGTTTAAGCCAATATTTACATTAATAAACTTGTTTTAGGGAAATCAATGCTAGCACTGCATGCAATAATCCTATATCTATAAGTCATCAAATTGCCAAATATGAGAGTACAACGATAAAGGCTGTGGATTTTCTATAAAATTTCCATATGTTTAGCTTTGAATCAAAACAAGGGTACATAATCCTTAAGGTTCATCATAACAAACGGACAAATATGGCTGTATTTACATGCCAAAAATTACTCTGAGTACAGACTTACCTGCGAACTTGGAAAAGTTTTAATGCCTGGCATCCACTAGATATAATAAAGTTAAATTCATTTTGTGTTTCAGAAAGATAAAATCTCTTTTGGATTTTGATGGGCATTTTTTCCCTTCATGCAGAAAGTGTGAAAATTAACTAAGTTGTGGTACAACTATGAGATGCACCCTCAGGTAAAAAACCGGTTTGTATTGTTTTGATTGTCCATAATTGACATGGACAAGAGGTATCTTCACAACTATAGGTGAGTTAAAAAGTTTATTTGAGTCAGCTGTGAGTGGACAGTATCAAAGTAATTCAGGTGTTTGTTTATTTTTGCACATTCTGCAGAAAGGAAAAAAAAATGCCCATCAAAAACCAAGAAAGATTTTATCTTTTTTAAACACAAAATGCATTTAACTTTTATATATCTAGTGGATGCTAGGTATTAAAACTTTCCAAACAGCACAGGTAAGTCTGTACACAGAGTGGTTTTTGAGGTGAAAATACGGCCATATTTGTCCATTTGTTATGATGAACCTTAAATAGTATTACTAAGGGGGTATTTCAACGGAACTAAAGTGAGTGGAAATGTGTGGGAGATATATCTCAACATTTATAAAAGGCAAACGAGTATCCGAGTACTTTAATTGTACTCGAGTACTCGGCCTTCCGAGCGAGTACCCGAGTACTCGAGTACTCGTTGCCATCCCAAGTATTTTACTGTTGAGTATTTTGGTATGTAAATTATTTTGTTTATCAAATGTTACCTCAACAGGTAAGTTATTCTTTTCCTTTTTCTATTACCGACATGTATACTAGGCTAGAAACTAAATCAATTTACCAGTAACAAGGTTTTGTGTTTTTAAAAATAATTCTATATTCCGTAATGTTTGTACGATGGAAATAAGATTTCATCTTCAAGTTATGTCGTTTACATATAGTATAGATAACATATTCATTTGAATATTAATCGTAATGCAAAATATGTAGGCATTATAATTGTCCATGCTTTCTTCAAAAGAATGTGAAGGACGAAAAAGTGACATTAGTACTACGAGACATAAATCTGTTCATCTATAATTTTTGTGATAATCAATAAATAACTTATTCTTAATCTTTCTTAGGACTTAGAAGGAAATATACCGGATTCAGAAATAATAAATTAATGAACTTAACAAAAAAAAGTTGTAGATATTTTCATATTTCACTAAAGTCTGGACTGTAGTAAATTGTACCAAGTGCATTGAATTTGAAAATATAACTTGTTCTCTATGATTTTGTAAATAAGTATTTTCCTGCGGTCCAATTTGGGGAAATTCATTGAATGTCTATGATACAAAATATCAAAGTATTCCATGACTTTTTCAGATTATTCTGTATTGTCCATGTCTCCATGTTTGATCAGTTTACACTAAATGTGTATTCATCAGTTATTGAATCATCATTTCATTTGAAAAGTGTTTCACAAGTGATTTTTATGTTGATGACAAACATATCCGTAGACAGAAATTATTATTCTGGAGTATGCTTTAATTAAGATGAATTATTATGTAAGAATAAGATTATAAACAGACTTTGCAATATCAAACTAATGAATATAAAAAAATGTATATAAACAAATAAAAATGTTTCGTAAAATTAATCTTATCTGAAGAAATGTTGTGATAGAGGTGCCAGGTTTGAACAATAATTAACATTTCATGTGGGTTTTTTTTACCGCTTCTTAGCTTTGGATAATGTAGACTCAGTGTGGTAGATACATGTACTTGGAAAAGTATGTATGCCATTATTGTTTTACTATATTTTACTATCAACTTCAGAACTTTTTTGTAAAATTTATGTGTATGATAGCTTGTTGGGATTGTTTAAATTCAGTTGTGTAGTAAAGCTATGTATGTTTACACAAATTTTGCTTCTTGATCAATTGATACATTTGTTCCCCAAAATGCCTGTACAACGTCAGTAATATGACAGTTTTTTTTTCTGTTTCCGTTGGTTAACATAGTCGAGCATTTGATTTCGTCTAGTTTTATGAGTTTCGTATATGTTAGCGGCAATAAGTGAAATTAGGCATTAAGCTTAAATCCTAGGCAATAAGCGACCGCCTAGGCATTAAGTTATTGCCTGAAATTTTCAGGCATTAAGCTTATTTCCTGAAATCTGATATCTGAAGTAAGTTTATTTCGTAATTTTAACAGTTAAAAAACAGAATTAACTCATACTTTTTTCATGTTTTTCTGGTATTACAAAATATTAAAAAAAATTAAAAATAGTGATTGTATCCAATTAAAAAAGGGGGAGATTCTATAGAATAATTATAATATTTATTTGAAAATTTGTACACATTTAAAACTAGTCGAGCTGGTTTGAACGGGTCAAAAGTAGACAAAATTAAGATATATTTTTTTTTTGCTCACACCATTTTCCAATTTTTTTGTTATTGAATAAGTAAATTTTCTTTGTCAACAGTTCCACAACTTGTAAAAAAAAATGATTTTAACACAAATTTCTATCAAGTTTTCATATTTTAAAATTATTATTTGATGCGTTTTAATATAAATAACATATTGTATTAGTGATTTTATTTCCGGTCTCTTTTGACAGTTGTCTCATTGGCATTCATACCACATCTTCTTTTTTATATTTATGATGAAACTGGGCCCTGTGGTTTTGCATCGGTAAAATCAGATTTGTTTTACATTTGTTTATATTCAAACATATGTTAATTGCAGTAATAAAATAAAATATTTTCAAGTACTCAGTATGTATATGAAAGATGCACGATTATATATTTGATTTTAACTATTTACAATTAGTTTGTTCAATTCTAATATAAAATGTAGTAATATCTTTTGACTTATGATTTGTTTCAAAGAGTTTTCATGTCAATTATAATATCAAAATTATTTATTACCCTTAAATTTAATAAACTAATAATTATCTTCTAATAACTAAACGGTTTTAAAATTAAAGTTGTTGGTTAAATTATTATAAACAATATTTCATTTTATTCATTTGCTATTTTCTTTTACGCCAATACTTAGGACAACAGTTAGGACATCCTAGCTAAAATTATCCTCAGATAGCTTCGATGTGCAAGCTGAGACATGTCGTAAGTCGGTCCTAATTTTGCCATAATTTCTGTCCTAGGAATATCTTATAGAACCGATCTTAGGACAGTTTGATAAACAGGCCCCAGTTCTCATAATGTTATTATGTAACACTTATATTTTTATCAGAATTAAAATTTCTATTATTTACTAGCATTTATATTTTAGGCATTAAGCTTAATGCCGGCACACATTTTTCAGGATTTAAGCTTAAATCCTATGATTTAAGACTAATGCCTAAAATCATTTAGGCAATAGACTTACTGCCTAGGCGTTAGCTTATTGCCTAGGATTTAAGCTTAATGCCTCATTTCACTTATTGTCGCTAACATATACAATGGAGTTCAGTTTTTATGGCAATACCCTTTTTATACTTTTACTAATCAGATAATTTGTGAAAGAGAAATTGCTTAAACGTTTGAATTTCTAGCTGACTAGTTTAAAACTTTGCTATTAAAAATAATCAATACTGCATTTGGAAGTTCTGTTGATATCAGACCCCTGGTATCAATGTCATATTTTTCAATATTTATGAAACATCACAAGTGGTTCTGCTGATGTTAACAATTACAAAGGTAGTACTTAATCAAGATGGGTTGACATTGCTTATGTTATACTGAATAACTGTCCCAATATTTTGACTATTTTATTTATTATGTCTGTTTAGTTCACGCATATTTGTAAATATAACAGAATTTGATGAGACTGTCAACAAAGTGAGAGGTTTTGCGCTATAAAACCAGGTTTACTCCACAATTTTCTACATTTGAAAATGCCAGTACCAAGTCAGGAATATTGCAGTTCTTGTCAATTCGTTTTTTTATGTGTTTTGTCATTTGATTTTGCCATGTGATTAGGGACTTTCCGATTTGATTTTCCTCTGACTTCAGTGTTTTTGTTATTTTACTTTTTAATTCTATAGTTTGGGTTTGTTAAATGAAGACTGCTTGAAGAAAAGGCTTTTGCAGTATTAATGATTTTCGTAATTCAAATGGTCATATAGATCTTTATTTATCTACATGGAAAAAAATATGCTGTGATTGTAATCAGATTACAACAAAGATTGGACGAGTTTTGTAATTGCAAAACATAATAGGTAAAATTCGTTTTTTGATACAAAATGTGTACAAGAATGAAAATCTTGTTTCAGAGATGATTACAAGTGTTCTTACTTTTTTGAATCAAATATATGGGTGTTAAAAAAGGGAAAACCTGTCTACCTTGTTATTTTTCATTTTCTCAATGATTGAATGTAACTTGTATCGCATGCTGTCTAAAAGAGGGACGAAAGACACCAGAGGGACAGTCAAACTCATAAATTGAAAACAAACTGACAACACCATGGCTTAAAATGAAAAAAGATAAACAGACAAACAATAATACACATGACACAACACAGAAAACAAAGAATAAACAACACGAACCCCACCAAACCTAGGGGGTGATCCCAGGTGCTCCGGAAGGGTAAGCAGATCCTGCTCCACATGTGGCACCCGTCGTGTTGCTTATGTGATAACAAATCCGGTAAATAGCCTAATTCGGTAGGTCACATTCATGAAAAGGAAGGGGATTGTAAGGAACATATCCGATATGATACATAAATGATGTCACAAAGATTCCACATATATTGTTGACAAGAATAATGAAGTAAATTTGGAATAATTAACTGCTTAATCAGTGTAAGCTTTGCTTGATATATATTTACTGTTATAAAATGAAGTGTAGGCTCAATGTATTTATTTCTCAGGTTAAGCATAACAAACAACTGATGTGTTTATCCATGTTTGTCACATCAGCACACATAGTCTATACACAGTACAAGTATGTATTAAATGCAGCTAAGTATAGGGTAAACACCCACAAGACAAAAATCCAATTGACATAATGTCAATGAAAACCTCTTGAATTAACCCTTCCAGGAGAGCACACCTTCGTTATAGGGCAATTCTTTCTATGCAACAAATGTGACCTCATAATGGATGACCTCTGTTTTTTTTAAATTGTGAAACATGATAATTAAGAAAATGCAGCAAAAACAAACAGGATTTTTTTCAAGAAGAGTGCATGAGCTAAAATTTCTCACAAATTTTTCTTTAGTTTGACGATTTGAATTTATGGGGAAAGTCGGTAATATTTGATACAAGTATCCCGTAAACTTAATATAATCAGCAGACTTAAATATTAACACTGATCATCGAAAAATCGAACAAATTTTAATTTTGGACCGCAATTTGGACCAACTTGAAAACTGGGCCTATAACCAAAAATCTAAATACAGGTTTAGATTCAGCATATCAAAGAACCCTAAGGATTCAATTTTTGTTGATATCAAACAAAGTTTAATTTTGGACCACGATTTGGACCAACTTGAAAACTGGGCCAATAATAAAAATTATAAATACATGTTTAGATTTAGCATATCAAAGAACCCCAAGGATTCAACTTTTGTTGAAATCAAACAAAGTTTAATTTTGGACCACGATTTGGACCAACTTGAAAACTGGGCCCATAATAAACAAGAGTGCACACACTGAAATGTCTCGCCTTCTTTACTAATCATTGATATTATGTTGATAGTCCTAAGTATAAAGCTTTATTACAACGATCACATAAACTTAACATTAACCAAGATAGCTAAACAAAGACCAATGAACCATGAAAATGAGGTCAAGGTCAGATGAACCATGCCAGGCAAAACTGTACAGCTAACAAAGCTTCCGTACAACAAATATAGTTGACCTATTACTTATAGTTTAAGAAAAATAGACCAAAACACAAAAACTTAACACTGTGCAATGAACCGTGCAATTGAGGTCATGGTCAAATAAAACCTGCAGGACTGACATATAGATCATAATATATTTCCATACACCAAATATAGTTGACCTTTGGCATATAATATTTTATAAAAAGACCAAAACTTAAAAACTTAACTTTGACCACTGAACCATGAAAATGAGGTCAAGGTCAGATGACATCTGCTCGCTAGACATGTACACCTTACAATCATTCCATACAACAAATATAGTAGACCTATTGCATAAAGTATGAGAAAAACAGACCAAAACACAAAAACTTAACTATAACCACTGAACCATGCAAATGAGGTCAAGGTCAGATGACACCTGCCAGTTGGACATGTACCCCTTCCAGTCCTTCCATGCACCAAATATACTAGCCCTATTGCTTATAGTATCTGAGATATGGACTTGACCACCAAAACTTAACCTTGTTCACTGATCCATGAAATGAGGTCGAGGTCAAGTGAAAACTGTCTGACGGGCATGAGGACCTTGCAAGGTACGCACATACCAAATACAGTTATCCTATTACTTATAATAAGAGAGAATTCAACATTACAAAAATTCTGAACTTTTTTTTCAAGTGGTCACTGATCCATGAAAATGAGGTCAAGGACATAGGAAGGTGACTGACAGAAACTTCTTAACATGAGGCATCTATATACAAAGTATGAAGCATCCAGGTCTTTCACCTTCTAAAATATAAACCTTTTAAGAAGTTAGCTAACGCTGCCGCCGGATCCCTATCCCTATGTCGAGCTTTCTGCAACAAAAGTTGCAGGCTTGACAAAAATCTAAGTACATGTTTAGATTCAGCATATCAAAAAACCCCAAGAATTCAACTTTTTTTTCAACTGGTCACTGAACCATGAAAATAAGGTCAAGGACATTGGATATGTGACTGACGGAAACTTCGTAACATGAGGCATCTATATACAAAGTATGAAGCATCCAGGTCTTTCACCTTTTAAAATATAAATCTTTTAAGAAGTTAGCTAACGCCGACACCGCCGACGTAGCTGCCGCCGAATCACTATCCCTATGTCGAGCTTTCTGCAACAAAAGTTGCAGGCTCGACAAAAATCTAAGTACATGTTTAGATTCAGCATATCAAAAAACCCCAAGAATTCAATTTTGGTTAAAATCAAACTTTGTTTAATTTTGGACCCTTTGGACCTTAATGTAGACCAATTTGAAAATGGGACCAAAAATAAAGAATCTACATACAGTTAGATTCGGCATATCAAAGAACCCCAATTATTCAATTTTTGTTTAATTTTGGACCCTTTGGGCCCCTTCTCCCTAAATTGTTGGGACCAAAACTCCCAAAATCAATCCCAACCTTCCTTTTATGGTCATAAACCTTGTGTTTAAATTTCATAGATTTCTATTTACTTATACTTAAGTTATGGTGCAAAAACCAAGAAAAATGCTTATTTGGGCCCCTTTTTGGCCCTAATTCCTAAACTGTTGGGACATCAACTCCCAAAATCAATCCCAATCTTTCTTTTGTGTTCATAAACCTTGTGTTTTAATTCAATTGATTTATATATACTTATACTAAAGTTATTGTGCGAAAACCAAGAATAATGCTTATTTGGGCCCTTTTTGGCCCCTTATTCCTAAACTACTGGGAACACAACTCCCAAAATGGATCCCAACCTTCCTTTAGTGGTCATAAACCTTGTGTCAAAATTTCATAGATTTCTATTTACTTAAACTAAAGTTATAGTGCGAAAACCAAGAAAATGCTTATTTGGGCCCTTTTTGGCCCCTAATTCCCAAACTGTTGGGCCCAAATTTCCAAAATCAATCCCAACCTTCCTTTTATGGTCATAAACCTTCTGTTTAAATTTCATACATTTCTATTCGCTTATACTAAAGTTTTAGTGCAAAACCAAAAGTCTTCGGACACCGACAACGACGACAACCAACGTGATACCAATATACGACAAAACAATTTTCAATTTTTGCGGTCGTATAAAAAGCAAACAACATAAGTGCAAATTGTAAAACTCAGTTGGAAAAGGCTCAACTCAAAAAAGGTCAGCACAGAGTATATATTGAACCAATTAACAAAATGACACTGAGTTCCAATAGCTAGTTCAAAGCTAATTACAGTTGATGAATAAATACTCTTGGCACCGACTAAAATATAAATCAGTACACATCCGATTAGAAACCAGTGAAAAGTGGGTTCAGTGTTATTATTATATATTATATTGATGTTTTGGGAGGCCAGTTTCCTGGTATGGAACTTGAACCCTTGTGGGTTTAGTTTTACAGCCAAAGCTTTATTTATATGGTGTGTAAGTACTGAGATCGTCGCTAATTACATGAGTAGTTATTTGCTTCAGGAGCCTGGAATTTTCATTTGTGAATAAAAATTTAACATACAATCATTTAACACTCATCATTCTTTTTTTTCCCTGAAAAACATTGTTCGATTCTAAATTTTAACATGTTTGTTCAAGAAGAAAAATGAAAAAAATGTTTTCTTTTAAAAGTTGCGGTAAAAAAATAAATTAAAAACTGAATTTCAAAATTTAAGTCTTGCAAAAGATTTTATTTTTTTAATGGCCAAAAACATGTCTCTTCGGGAACACCTCCCCTAACTAAATTTAACTTGAACACAAGGTTAGATTTCAAAAACCTAGTTAGATTGTGACTATGTTGGTTAATCTAACTCACAAAAGTTTTTTGTTATAAGATCACAATTGTAGAGAATTAGATCTTTGAATAATTGTAAAATAGCAGACCACAATCTCGGTCTATATCTTTATTTAAATTTACAAATTTTGAGACAGGAAAGTGATGCATTTGTAATATTATTCTTCTGAATTCAGATAATTATGCATTGTATTGTATTTCTTAAACTGTTTTAAAAAATACAGAACATTTTGTGTATATAATTTTTTTTTTCAACTGCGGCAAATAAGGGGAAGCAATTCATATTACCTTACTTTTACTACAAAATATTTCATGAATTAAAGGGGGGGCAAGGGGGGTCCCAATAACAGCAAAACAGCAAATTGATTTGGCTCATAACAGATAACAAGGAATTAAAATGGACAAAAACAGATAACAGTAAATGAAATATTAAAATAATTCGGTCTTTGACAAATCAGTATTTCTTATTACGGATATAATCCTTTGTAATGCATTCCATTTTTTAATGACTATGTTTTTAGTATTAATTTATGTATCTAGAATGTGTTTAAATTACTACTCAATATATTTTAATATTTTTTATACACTCGTTTACGGAACGTATTATGGTATACTGTTGTCCGTCTGTTGTCAACATGTCGGGTATTAACTCAAAAACTCTTTAACCATTTGCATTAAACTTTGGGAAATTGTTTATATCTATTGACGTGAGCTCCCTTCTTGGTTTTTTTTTTTTTATAAATTTTAGATTTTAAGTTTCTGGGTAATGGGTTTTTATTCAATAAAATTGGTGTTTTTTTCAGTTTTCTGATAATATCTCAAAAATGCTTTCACAAAGCAAGGAATTTTAATGAATTGTTTATATCTATTAACATGAGGTAACTTTTAATTTTTATAAATTTTAGATTTTACGTTTCCGAGTTAACGGGTTTTATTAATTAAAAAGGGGTGATTTTCCAGTTTTCAGACATTAACACAAAAATGTTGTCAGCAGTTCTCATGAAACGTTGGTGTATTGTTTATATATATTGACTGAAGCTCCCTTTGTTGCTAATAAAAAAAGTGACCTAAAAGAGTTTGAATATTCTGACTTTTTCTAAATGACCATTTAATGAGGCGAGTGAATTTTTCTTAATAAAACTATGAGGCAAAGTGGTATATAGGGTAGAAAAATCAAAAGCACCAATTATAAGCATGCAAATTTATCAAGTACTTCGAACGAATTTTGACACTCTAAAAGCAATTTATTCCACTATTTTCAAAGGCCTTATTTGAACAATTTTTTATCAGCTGAGGTTTTTGATTGTACCAAGTGTACTAGTAAGTAGAATACATAGTTTAGTAGGGAAACAATGGCTTGAAACGAAATAAATCTTTGTTTGTAATGAGTTATGTGCAGCTTCTGACCAAAGTTCATGGTTGGAACTTTCATTGTACAATGCATTTGGTTCTGCTTTGAAAACAATCACGGAGCTGAGTCTATTTACCATATTATATAAAAGGTTAAGTGGTTGTTAGGACCTAGTCCTTAATTGAGATCCTTGTTAGATATTCCTGGCCATTATGTTTTCCTTTTTGTCATATTAACAATTGTTTTAATTTAATATGATCGTACGGAAAACAAGGAACATTATTCTCATACAAAAAATTAAGATAATTCTAAATACACATTCATAAAAAAATGGAATTTATTACAAAGGATAATCATAAGATATACTTGAATTGTCCTGGACCTCACTTCTGTGATGGGTATATGTTAATGGAATCCTTCTCTGAATACGGGACAAACATATTAGTAGTGGTAGACCCCAATGGCCAATGATCTTCAATTTATACCGAATATTGACTGTCAAAAAAAATGCTAACATTCCAATTTTCAATAACAGTTAACAGCAAATACATTATCACAATAACAGATAACAAAAAAACTAAAAGCCCAATAACAGCTAACAAAGAATCAGACAATAACAGCTAACAGCAAATATATTTTCAAAATAACAGATAACAAAGAATTAAATTGCCCCATTACAGCATAACAGTTAAACCCCTTGCCCCCCCCCCCCCCCCCCCCCCCCTCATTAAACCACTTTCTGCAAAATATATGTTTGTATTGTTTCAGTATGTTGTTCATAGATAGTAACAGACTTGTTTTTCAGAGAAAAACCTTGTGTTGCAATTAGTTGCAGGTTGTTCACTAAATTGACTAGATTATAAAGTGTTAAAATTTCATAAGCCATTTATTATATAATCATAAGCAATATATATTGTACATGTATTTATATATGACATTAATATACACATGCTTTTACAATTAATAACTTTATACAGCTAAAGTAATGATCACAGAAAATTGTCTTTAAGACAAAAAAAAACAATTTATAAATAAATAAATATACAATATGCATCTATTATGATACCTAACAAAATGAGTTCATTTTTATTAACAACTATCAAAATTTGCATAAACACTAACAATTTCTGCATATGATGCTACATGTACATTAAATTAGGAAAAGAAATTAAAAAATAATCGAAGTAATAATACTTGGTTTAAACTTCTACTGTGGGCAAATCTTAAAATTGTTTTTAAACGTCATACATTTTTAACATAAAGCAAGTTTTGTTGAATAAAATTCAAACTTTTGTTTCAGTAAAAATTGCTGATGAAAAATATATTATTTTAATTAAACTAAACTTTATTCTACTTTTCTATTTTGCAAGAATTTCAGAAATGAGAGCAATTGCATTTACATGTCTTGAACCACATAAAATCACAAAAATATAAACAGTATTAAACTTGGTGTATAATATATGTCCTAACACTATCATAAACATTATCTCTGATTTAATCCATATATACTTTTGGTGATGACTGATGTCAAGTGATGCACAAAAAATTGATAAAAATTATTCTTATTTACTACCACCATACGACTATTTTTAATGTGTATAAATTTGATAAATTACAAAAGAATGTCCACAAATTATTACAGCCTGACAGAAGCTACAATACAGCTATTATAATATCAGACTTTTGAAATATCATTTGATAAGTTATTTTCTTTGTTTTCACTGTTTTAACATACAATTATTAATGATATTACTTTGCTTGCAATAAATTTAACATAACACAAAACAGGGGCAGATCCAGCCATTTAAAAAAAGGGGGGGGTGTTCCTAACCCAGGACAAAGGGGGGTTCCAACTACATGTCCCCATTCAAATGCATTGATCGTCCAAAAAAAGGGGGGGTTCCAACCCCCGGAACCCCCCTTCTGGATCCGCGCCTGACAAAAGCAAAGAAAATTGAAATATTTATCATTACAAGACAATAACTCCAGTATAAAATGTATTGTTTATTTGTCACATGGCCAACATCTATACTAAATGCTCTAAAAGTAGCTTGCTCTCCTATAGTTTCTGAGGTTCTGGGTTCTTTTCTAGTCTATCCTCTGTTGCCTGAGGTTCTCTGAGATTGTTCTATTCTGGGCAAGTTGAAACCAAAGACTTTAAAATTGGTATTTTCTGTTATTTGGCTAAGCTCATATTATAAGGAGTAAGAAAAAAAAAGACTGTTTAGCTCAAAAACAGAATATTAAAGGATTACATGCCTTCAACCATGATAAACATGTTGGTTGGTTGGTAAAAATAAATACACATAATAGATGCCCCAAGTTTAAATCTCTGTAAATTTCATTTTTTATGGTTCAAATGGTGTTACATGACAAGGTTTTGAACATAAACAAATCTAACAACAATAGCTTATGTTAAACTATGGTTATATTCATAGCTCACATGGTCTATAGGCCATAAAAACATGAGATGCAAACATTCTTACATAAAATTTTAGTTAAAAATCACATTCTAACATTAGATGCTCATGGAAAGGACATTCTTCAGAGGTAAACAAATCAATAATATCTTGTTTTTCTTTTGTCACTTAACAATAAATAATTCACACAATGGCAAGATAATAAGCACAAATAATACAGCTTGATATATGAATATCTAAAATTTGTTGCCATTTTCATATTTCTTGATTTTTCTATTATGTCACTTCTACTGACTTTTATTAGTGTGTTGGTATTTTCTCATTCTGGATTTGGTAATAACAAGCCTGAAAATGAGATAAAAAAATTGACTGTTAGTAACATGTTTGTTTGTATGTCTAACAGTCAGGGGAGTTACTTGTACAAGTGATTTTTAAAATCACTTTCTCAAGTGATATTTTCAACATAATAAGAGTTAATTCCCTTTCATTACTTTTTAAAAATCACTTCTACCAGTGATTAGAAATATTTTTTAAAATCACTCATTCAAGTGATTATTATTGTTTGGAAAATCTTTAATAAGAAACCAGGATTATCCCTCTCTTTCAGAGGACAACATCACAACAGGGGTCTTCTTGACATTAAAATAACTATAAAAAAGGTAAAAATAAATAAAAAAACTAACTTGTAAGCCCTGAGTAAAATTTATTTTCTGAGCAAAAAATAGCATTAGCAGTAGTACATGAATTACATGTTTTTCATAAAGCAGAGGTTTCAAACCACCAAAACTTAAAATATAAAAAAACAATTATTGCTGAGTTTGGCGGTAATATAAGCATTGTCTATATGTTGATAACATTTGGTTGAGGCAAATTTAAGTCAGAGAACAGAAACCAATTTTTGGACGAACAGACAGCATGGACAAGGGTGAAATTTAATGGCCCTACACTACAAATGGGCATAAAAAGGAACAGTAAGAACAATAATTATTAATAAACTTCAAATGCTTTGACCAAAAACAAACACAAACATTTTAACATACATTTGTCATGTTTGTAGAAAACTAAAGACCTGAGCAGTGATAAATAAGATTTTGCAGGTCATAATTATAATTTCTAGTGAAGTAAATTTATCATATGGAATATAATCATTCATAGTATTGATCACTCTGAAAATAAAACACTTCAAAGGGTGTCTTTCATCACATACATTTTGAAATAATGTATATCACTGGTACACATGATTTTAAATCACAGCACAGAGTTTTTTCATTCAATTAGAACGTAAATCACTTGTGGAAATGATTTAAAATCACTTTTGCAAATGATTTAAAATCACTTGTGCAAATGATTTAAAATCACTTAAGCAAATGATTTAAAATCACTGCACAGAGTGAATTAAAATTGGTGTTCATTTCTGATACCAGCAGTATTTTCAATTACTTTCTAGATGGTGAAAAACAGATTTTAATTCAAATTTAAAAAAAATAACTTTATATTTATCAATCATTTCAAATGTTTGTAAATCGTATAATTTCAGAGGGCTGAAACAAAATGTGTGGATTACAATAATTGAATCTTGGTAAAAAAGAGGTTCTTGACTGCTGAATCTTGTTATTTTTTGCTTAAATCTTTCTTCAATGATTATTTTTGCTTTTCTATATATATTTATAATGAGTGGCTTAAAAATATCATTTAAACCATTTAAATGTTCTTTAATGAATTGGTAGCCATGTTTGTTGATGGATCAAAACTTCAGTCACCTAAAAAGGGGGGATGAATCGAGTGACTTTAATTTACTGTTCCTTCAGAGTGATTTCAATAGAACACTGGTTAAGAAGTGATTTCTGATTGGAAACCCCTCCATTGTTAGACATCCAATATCAGAATATTAATCTTTTTATTTAATGACCAGGACTAATCATTGATTCAACTCCATTGCAGGTTGTCAAATTTTGCAGATCTAGATCATTTCAATCTTTTTGTCAGAATATAACTATTTCAACAAATTCAAATTCAGATAACTTTTTTGTTGTAATCTGGTTCAGCAAGGGGTCCTGCTGTCCAGCACAAGATCATTTACGAAGGAAATCGGATCAAATCTATATTTTTTATGCCCCACTTACGATAGTAGAGGGGCATTATGTTTTTTGGTCTGTGCATTAATCCGTCTGTCTGTACCATGAATAAATGCATTGCATTTTTGTCAGGAACTACTTGCCAAGGATTTCAAAATTTGGTGTTAGGATTTATAGAAGTCAGCTACTTGTATACATTGTACCCAGTGATGTGTTTTCCAAATTCATCATTATGAATTCAGGGAAAGAAGAAGTCATTATCATCACTGTAAAAGTGTTTGGATTTGTTGGTATATATCACCATTATCACTGACAAGGTCAATTGGCTATAAATACCTTGTGTGCTATAAATGGTAAGGAACATGTGTACTAAGTTTTAAGTTGATTAGACTTCAGCTTCATCAAAAACTACCTTGACCAAAAACTTTAACCTGAAGTGGGATGAACGGATGCAAAGACGAATGGAGGAACAGACGGACTGACGGATGGACAGACAGAGGTAAAACAGTTTACCCCCCCTCCAAGTTTTTAAAGCAAGATTCAACGCTATAGCTACTAGGGTTTAGAATAATAAAAATCACTTGTAATCATAATGGTTTAATCATTGCACAGTATGAGACCTTCATTATGGTCAAATCCTATGTTTTTATACTGCTATGCATGCTTTTTCAATAAAAGTTTGACATCACAATGCATTTTTTATAGTTAGGAAAACCCATGCATGAGACCAGTATAAATAATAATGAAAATCACTTGTATAAATTATTTCAAATCATTGCATAAAAAAATATAAATCACTTGTACAAATGATTTTAAATCATTGCACTGAGTGATTTACATGAATTAATATAAATCACTTGTACAGCTGATTTCAAATCACTGCACAGTGATTTTCAGTAATAGTTATGGTCAGATCATATATTAACAGTTTTCTTACTTATGAATTCGTACAATGCATGCTTTTGCTATGGAAATTGTGATGTCAAAATACATTCATTAAAAATAGTAAGAAAACCCATAAGACCAGGATAAATAATAGTGTTAATCACTTGTACAAATGATTTTAAATCACTGTACAGAGTGATTTCTGTGATGGTACAAATGATCTTGCTGCACAATGATTTTTAATAATTTGATATAACATGCATAAATCAGGATGTTAGATCAATTAAAACAAAAATGCAGACTCCCATTGATGTACAAGATCGTCAACAACAAAGAAGTGTACCTCCTATTAGACCAACTAGAGTATCTAGCAGGGGTGGATCTAGCCATTTTAAATTGGGGATCCAACTATGTCCCCATTCAAATGCATTGATTGGCCAAAAAGGGGGGGTCCCATCCCCAGAGGTTGCCACAGCACAGTCATCAGTGGAGGATCCAGAACTTTCATAAAAGGGGGGGGGGGGGGCTCCAGTCATGCGTCAGTGATCCCCTATATAATCACCAAATTTTTCCCACAAATCATTTGCAAATCAGGCCCTCCCCTGGATCCACCTATCGTCATTTGAGACATTCAAAACACAAATGAACAATCTCACAAAATATAAATAAACATTTGTTTTTATCCTGTATTAACCAAACAGAACCAAGTTGCCAGTATATATAGAAAGTTGAATGTGGACAGTATACACAGAAAAACATGTAAATTATTTGTTTACCATCTTTGATAAAAGAACATTATCTTGGCATGTAAGTTGTTATGGAGTTTGTTCATAAAGATCTGCTTTATTAAGTCTGAATTTATCAAATAAATATTTAATATTTTTGTTTGCAGTGTGAAGAAATTATGAAATTATAATAAATCAAGAAGGCACACAATGATTTCATATTTTTATTATTGTGCCAAAAATTTCTGACAATTCTGATTTACATGATTTTGTTTCAAACTTTTTAAGTCGTCCGGAGTTATTCCCCTTTAAGTTAATTTCTTTCCCCAAAAATCACTTGCTGAAATGATCTTTTGTATCTGAATAAAAATATCACTCATTGAAGTGATTTAAAATCTTCAGAAGGTCCAATTTTCAAACCACGCAAGTACTTATATTTCTATCGAGAGTACATATTTTTTTCAACGTCAAAATGTAGTTTAAATGTTGAAGTTTATTGGAAAAATATTCACAGTACCAGCAAAAATCTTATAAAATCCCCAGACTATAAATATTTCAAGGCTATTTTTAGTCATTTTCAAGTAATTTTTGCAAATTCCTTTATTTTGTCAATGTTTACAGTGTTTCCTACCATATCTTTGGAAAACCATGTAGTTTAGGAACAATCTCTCAAAATTACAACGAGCTACAAATTGGGGGAAGTTCAAATTTTCAAGTTTTTATACCTATAGCTATGTTTCTAAGCAAAAATAAAAAATCACTCAAATAAGTGATTTTAAAAAATCACTTGTACAAGTAACTCCCCTGACTGTCTAATACTACTGTTCAAAGAAGATACTGAAAAGACTGCGCTTCAGTTGAGAAGAAATTTACCAAAGGAATGTATCTAACCTCAGAATACTTGTCATTTATGTTATATAACAGATTTTATTTGTGTCTCATTTTTGTCTTTCTGAATAATATTATAGGATTAAACGTTTTTTTAAAGGAATTTATTGGTGTATAAACTCGACCAATTCACTCACAAACAAGGACTTTTATGATATGTTTGTGAGTGACTTGGTCCAGTTTATACACCAATAAATTCCTATAAAAAGGCGTTTAATCCTTATAATTCTTTAAAATTGGAAATAGGGAAAACATGTTTTCACACTCGGGTGTTTCTCACTGCATTGAAGACCTGTTGGTGACCTTCTGCTGTTGTCTGCTTTATGGTTGGGTTGTTGTCTCTTTGACACATTCCCCATTTCCATTCTCAATTTTATATCAACATATTCCCAAATATGTTGATCGTATAAGAATTATTCACTATTGGTAGATACACATCTATGCGATATGTAAACATGTAAACATATTGAGTAAGCAACTTCAGTTTTCATGCACAAAAAACACAACAGACTTCTTTCATTGATGGCCTTATAAAATTATAAAAAAAAAACACACACACTTTGAACATTTAAAATACTAAGGTTTTTCTACCTCAGGAATAGATTACCTTACCTGTTTTTGGCAAAACTTTTAGGAATTTTTGGTCCTCAATGCTCCTTAACTGCATACTTTATTTGGCCTTTTAAACTTTTTTTATTCAAGCGTCACTGACGAGTTTTTTTGTAGATGAAATGCACATCTGGCAAAAACCAAACATTTCATTCCAGGAATTTATGAGGAGTTAATTTCCAAGATTAAAAAAAAAAATCAATACATCAATTGACTGACAAGGCAAACTTACATAAAGAGTTGTGAACATTATTCCAAGTTCTCCATTCTCTAAATATCTTTCCATCAAATCATCAATAAAATGTACTTCAGCTCCAAGATGCCTGATTTTAGACCTCACAACCACATACTGGAAGATTGGAAAAAGTTCATCCATACACCATATGTGCTCTTCCCCTAAAGTTGTCTGAACAGTCTAAAAATACATAACAACCTGATTAAAGTATAGATTTTAGTGTCCATATTTGGCTTTATGAATTTTGTGGTTACAAAACATACATAAAACCAACATAACTCTATTGAATTTTTCATATTTTGTCTGAAAAAAAGTACCATATACATGAGGAGCTGTATAAAGTATAGACATGAGTTCATCATTGTAGACAAATGATCACTTTATGTGACATAATAAGATTCCTGCTCCGTTGTGTTACTGTCTCCTTGTCACAAATCCTACGTGATATCATGTTCTATTCATAGATCCCTTAAGCTTATCATGTTCTATTCATAGATCCCTTAAGCTTATCATGTTCTATTCATAGATCCCTTAAGCTTATCATGTTCTATTCATAGATCCCTTAAGCTTATCATGTTCTATTCATAGATCCCTTAAGCTTATCATGTTCTATTCATAGATCCCTTAAGTTTATCATGTTCTATTCATAGATCCCTTAAGCTTATCATGTTCTATTCATAGATCCCTTAAGCTTATCATGTTCTATTCATAGATCCCTTAAGTTTATCATGTTCTATTCATAGATCCCTTAAGCTTATCATGTTCATAGATCCCTTAAGCTTATCATGTTCTATTCATAGATCCCTTAAGCTTATCATGTTCTATTCATAGATCCCTTAAGCTTATCATGTTCTATTCATAGATCCCTTAAGCTTATCATGTTCTATTCATAGATCCCTTAAGTTTATCATGTTCTATTCATAGATCCCTTAAGCTTATCATGTTCTATTCATAGATCCCTTAAGCTTATCATGTTCTATTCATAGATCCCTTAAGCTTATCATGTTCTATTCATAGATCCCTTAAGTTTATCATGTTCTATTCATAGATCCCTTAAGCTTATCATGTTCATAGATCCCTTAAGCTTATCATGTTCACTAACAACTATAAATGTATAAACCAGGAACATTGAATGGTTAATAATTACACTGTATACCACATATATGCTTGTTAAGGATTGATAGGTAGATAACAACTGTGTTGTTCACATGCTCTCTATCATAAATATACAACTTATAGAAATTTTTTAATCAAAACAAATTCAAACATTTAATCAACTTATGGTTCCTGGATTTTAGCTTTGAAATATATTTTTAAGAAGTTAATGCTTCTTTTTTACAGTTACATCTGTTTAAAATTTTCTATTCTAGCATGTGTTGTATTTTAGTGTACCAGGTCAGTTTGCGGGACCGCAAAAAATCATTTTATGAAAATTGCAAAGAGTTAGGTTTTCCAAAAGTAAAACTGGCATTTTAATCTTTAAAACACTATTTGTATATACCATTTCCTGTAATCGCAATTAATTTTGTTATTTGTCCAACAATTGTGATTAGAAAGTGGGTCTTATTGTGGTCTAAGCGTGACGCGGGATTGCCGATTTGTTATAAGTGGGACACGTGAAAGTCAAATTGTTGTGGCGTGAAAATGGGAAATGAGGTCTAGTGGGACCCGAGAAATGACAAAAAAATGAGAATTTCTTACGTACATAGTGTAAGCGGGATACGGGAATCTGACAAAACAGTAAGCGATTGCTGATTTGTTGTAAGCGGGACACGTGAAAGTCAAATTGTTGTAGCGTGAAAACGGGAAATGAGGTCTAGCGGGACCCGGGAAATGACAAAAAAATGAGAATTTCTTATGTACATAGTTTAAGAGGGATACGGGAATCTGACAAAACAGTAAGCGGGATCCAGGATCGGAACCCCCCAATGAGACCCCCTAGAAATGTTCATATATTTTTTTTATTTTCAGTTTACTGAACGACATACCTCAGTTATTTCTGTAAAAGAGTCTCTTATTACTTGTAACTTTTCTTTTGGACTAAATGCAGTACTGAAATATATGATAAAACATTTAGAATTCCTGGATCAAGTGATATTGAACAAGTTCATGATATTCATTCAAATCAAAAAGAATTGTGTAGCATTAAATTATTCTTAGAAACGTTTTACTTGCCATTTGATTGTCTCCATAATCATTTTATGTTTTATCTCTGTTCTTTATTGTTATTAATTCAATTATGACATAAAAACTTGAACTATGAAAAGAAACCTGTTCACATTATTTTCCAATGAAATTTCCATTGTAAACAAATAGACAAGTATCTGGATGGGGTTTCTTAATTTTTGTATTGTTTATCTTTTTAGGCAATTTTTGTATTCTTCATATTTTCTGCCTTTTTTCTGTCCTTTGGCCCAACATTCTCTACTCTGTCAAACCCAACTTACATCTGACATACTGACCTGATTTGTTGAAGTCTTTCTATTGCAATAACATAACAATGGTCCCTTATGTTTGACAATGAGGAACTTCTCTTGCTGAAAAAACTTTCATCTAACAACCAAAACTTCCTGAAGAAATAAAATGAATTTTTTTAAAGGGAGGTAAGTCATGATACTATTACAATTTAACAAAATATAACTGACATATTTAACTCGATTTACAGCTTAGACTATGTGAAAGCAAAAGAGTAATACTTTTCCATTTTAAATCCATCCTACTTGCCACAGTTTATTTTCATTTCCCAATCATACAGTATGGATGCTAACCTGAAACCTGAAACAATTAATTCTTTACATCAGAAACAGTCCTTTCTCCTCTCCTCCCCCCCAAAAAAACGACCCAAAAACTGATACCTGACACAACAAACAGCACTAATTTGGATTAAAAAAATCTTCTGAGCCTGGTTAATTATGTTACATATTCATTGACACAGATAAGAAATTATTTTTCAATGGTCACTTTAATTTACAAAAGATAAAAACTTACTGATCAACTCCAAGATAAGCCATCAAAGCCACATCTCCTTGTTTATTTAATTTCTGCACTCTTTCCCAATATTTCTCATCCACTTTGTCATTGTGTAGGGCATAAAGGTCAAACAAAGGGGGATAAATCTTTGGCAGTAAAATAGGATGTAATAAACCTCCTGCAGACACAACCTGTCTGTAAAATAAAAGGTTAAAAGGTCACATTAGTGCAATGAATTTAAAACAATGTCAAAAGGTCATATAAGACCAACAAGTACAACAATAACCAATTATGATAGGACATTGTGATCATTAATATACAAATTTTGGCAATGAAAACACATGAAAACACAAATTCAGCAAAAAACAAATTATATCAGTTTTCGTGACTAAAAATTAAAGCAATTGCCTATCATACTTTTTAAGCATTTAATAACACATTAACTGAATAATGGATTGAAGTATGATTTCTTTAGTATAAAATTTGAAATATTTCATTTAATTTAATTCAATGGGATATGTTTAATATGTGAATGTGTCCTGCTTGATGTGAAAACAACAAATGGGTAAGTCTTTAAAAATGTCATAATATTGGTAAACTGGTTTGGAACTATGTCACATAAATTATACACATTAATTTTAAATATCAGTTTATGACAGCCATAATCACGTTAACCTACTTTTCACTTTTTGTAGACTGAAGGGCAATAACTCCGTCTGTCTCGTCATCACTGTCAATATCAACATATTTCTCTGATCGGATTTGTAGAGGGCCTCCATTCTGAGGTAAATCTGGGAATAATATTCTGAAAAGAAACGAAAGAATAATCAAGAAAAAGAAATTAAATCATACAAATACCAATCATGATGCCTTTTTTAAGGGTATTTTATAATCTTAAGAGTGAAAGGGGTCTAAATTAAAATCTATTATTATTCTTAATAACTTTTCAAAAGGTAGTTTAAATCATGACCTTCTCAAATATATAATGAAAAGTATGGGTCCCCATGCTTTTTTTCACGCTACAGGTTTGTGAATCTTGACTTTTAAGTCTTTTATAGTATTTTTTGCCTTGCCCTGGCCATGGGAGTATGGGTTTGTCAACCAACCTAACGGTGAGGTAAATCCTCTTCACATAAGAATTAACTTCTGCTACAGCATGATTGAGAAGTCGTGGATGTGCTCCGACACCAACATAAGCTGCCCTAAAGACATCCACAAGTCCATCCATCAGCTTACCAAGAGGGTGAAATGAAATCTCAAATGCCTGGAAATAAATAAAAGTATCATCAGACCATCTCGAAGTTTACAGCAGGGAAACAGTTTTCAGGTAGACACAGAATCAAATGTTCAACAAATGATACATTTTGTATTATGTTGTAATCAGACATTGACAAAATAATAAAATCAAATAACCACAAAAATGTATTATGTTTTCTGATAAAAGGCCTTGAAAAAAATAAATAGGACCATTTGTTCACCATATAAACAAAGCATATGAAAGATGTTTGATACTATATACTTAATAGTGCTTGTCTGACCGAGGTTGTGCACAACATGGGCCAGATTTAAACCTTGTGATACACCAAGGTACAATTCCTTACCCTGTCCAAATATCTCTTAATATCATTATAATATTCTGTGGTCAACATCCCTTTATCATGTGGTGGAATCTTTTCTATTTCTTCAACAAACGATCCCTGGAATTTTTTCCATTTACTGGACAAATTTCTAAATAGAAAAGATTAATTGGTAAATATGCAAATTATACACAAAGATTTAAAATTGGTAAAAAATTATAAATGGAAACATTTCAAAGTGATTCTCAAAAGAGGGGCGTAAAGGGAGGGTATCTGCACGGAAGAACATGAAATAAAGTTTTCTATTACACGATGAGCGAATAATTAATAATTTGATCTTCTTACCGATTTTAAGAAACACGATGATTAACGAACCTTTTTCACAACTGCACGTGAAATAAAAATTGCAAAACATGTTGCACAAAATAACCCTTTATCACCCTCTCTGAAGTGACATGTGGTCATTTATAAAAGCGCTGAGGGTCATTTAAAAATAATGTATTTGTTCCCTGTGTGCATTTAGCAGGTGCTTGCCTAATACAGAAATAATATATAAGGAATAAAATTGAAAATGGAAATGGGGAATGTGTCAAAGCGACAACAACCTGACCATAGAGCAGACAACAGCCGAAGGCCACCAATGGGTCTTCAATGTAGCGAGAAATTCCCGACACATATTTGTAGGATTGAACAGTGGTTGCATGACAATATTTGTTCATCAATATGTCCTATTATTCAGATAGATTTGGTTGTATTTGAAAGTTTTTAATTGAAACAGTTTAGAAATATTCATTTAAAGAGCATACAATTTGTCCAAAACTGTGACACACTAAATCTTTGTACAAATACTAATATCAGCCATACTTACACTACATTTTTGTACAAAGACTAATATCACCTTTATATGTCAACTCAATATTTTTAAACTACAATTGCATTTCCTCCTTATTATTAAAAGTTTGATTCTCCTTATATACTAGTGTTACAATCTAACAATCTTATTTCTATGTTTAGTGAACCCTGTTATCGGTGTCAAAACTGCAATTTGGCATACAATTTTAATGTTTCTCATCATAATATACATAAGTACTTATTTTCAAGTTGATATGACTACAGCTTCATAATAAAAGACAATAACCAAAAACTTAAGCCTGATAAAGGACAGACAGACTAAACACATAATGTTCTTCTTCTTTTTAAGGAGGGGCATAAAAGACTAATTTAAAACCTAAAGTGGCATACCTTGTCTTCATCTCATGTAAAACTTGTCGACCTTTTGACACCATCACAGCCACGCCTTCCCATGCTTTGTTAGTGTTTGGCTTAGCTTGACCTTTGACCCCTAACACGGTGCGACATTGCACGAACATTCCTTCCCATTTTTTGTCAGCTGGAACAGACATCTTTCCATAATGGCTGAAATAGATGCAAATTCATATACAGTCAGGGGTCTTACTGAAACAAGTAACTCAAAATTTTCTAAAGTAGTTATGTTGAAAACTATGTTAATTTTAATGTTACTTGTACATGTAATTTTTCTAAAAATCATTTTTAAAGGTGTCCAATCATACAGATTTTACTAGCTTCAATAATTTTCATAGACATCTGGTTAGGCACGACATCAAAAGATCGATGTAGGATAAAAAACTTAAATCAAATAGTTTGGGGTGGGGGGTTAAACTTCTGCAAGTCTTGTATATGTAAAATCGATTTTTACATATATCCCTATTGGTCAATCAATTTTTCCCAAATTAAGTTAAGAGGGGGGAGGGGGGGTCAATGAAAAAACTATGTGAATTAAGTTTTTTTATCCTACGTTGAACTTTTGATGTCGTCCCTTATTTAACCCATGAAACATTAAGACTAATCTCCTGAAACACTAAATGCCTTTCTGTTGTCCATTTCATATCGATACTTCTGGGTAAAAGATAAGTCTCTTATGGCTATCAAAATACTAGTTTCATTGAAAGTCTTGAGTGACAGATATAAATAGAGTTAAAACATTTTTGGAAGTGACCTATACAAAAATTATCTTACAAATCTTAATTGCGGAAATGTCTGCACCTGTCCTAAGTCAGGAATCTGATGTACAGTAGTTGTCGTTTGTTTATGTAATTTATAAGTGTTTCTTTTTTCTTGTTTTTTATATAGATTAGACTGTTGGTTTTCCCATTTGAATGGTTTAACACCAGTAATTTTGGGGCCCTTTATAGCTTATTGTTCGGTGTGAGCCAATGCTCCGTGTTGAAGGCCGTACATTGACCTATACTGGTTTACTTTTATAAACTTTTATTTAGATGGAGGGTTGTCTCATTGGCACTCACACCACATCTTCCTATATCTAATGATTTTTTATAGCTTGAAGGTAATTTGAACTTTCATGGAAGTTGTCTCATGTCAATCTTACCACATCTCCTTTCCTTTCCTTAATATTAATTCAATGTAGTTTGCACTCTCACAAATTCTGCATCCAAGACTATAAGAAATTGTTCAAAACCCAAACTAGAGGCTCTAAAGAGCCTGTGTCGCTCACCTTGGTCTATGTGAATATTAAACAAAGGACGCAGATGGATTCATGACAAAATTGTGTTTTGGTGATGGTGATGTGTTTGTACATCTTACTTTACTGAACATTCTTACTGCTTACAATTATCTCTATTTATAATGAACTTGGCCCAGTAGTTTCAGAGGAGAAGATTTTTGTAAAAGATAACTAAGATTTACGAAAAATGGTTAAAAATTGACTATAAAGGGCAATAACTCCTAAAGGGGTCAACTGACCATTTCGGTCATGTTGACTTATTTGTAGATCTTACTTTGCTGACATTTATTGCTTTTTACAGTTTATCTCTATCTGTAATAATATTCAAGATAATAACCAAAAACAGCAAAATTTCCTTAAAATTACCAATTCAGGAGCAGCAACCCAACAACTGGTTGTCCGATTCATCTGAAAATTTCAGGGCAGATAGATCTTGACCTGATTTACAATTTTACTTCATGTCAGATTTACTTTAAATACTTTGGTTTTTGAGTTATAAGCCAAAAACTGAATTTTACCCCTATGTTCTATTTTTAGCCGTGGTGGCCATCTTGGTTGGTTGGCCTGGTCACGCCACAAATTTTTTAACTATATACCCCAATGATGATTGTGGCCAAGTTTGGTTTAATTTGGCCCAGTAGTTTCAGAGGAAAAGATTTTTGTAATAAGATTACTAAGATTTACGAAAAATGGTTAAAAATTGACTATAAAGGGCAATAACTCCTAAAGGGGTTAACTGACCATTTCAATCATGTTGACTTATTTGTAAATCTTACTTTGCTCAACATTATTGCTGTTTACAGTTTATCTCTATCTATAATAATATTCAAGATAATAACCAAAAACAGCAAAATTTCCTTAAAATTACCAATTCAGGGGCAGCAACCCAACAACAGGTTGTCCGATTCATCTGAAAATTTCAGGGCAGATAGATCTTGACCTGATAATCAATTTTATTCCTATCAGATTAGCTCTAAATGCTTTGGTTTTTGAGTCATAAGCCAAAAACTGCATTTTACCCCTATGTTCTATTTTTAGCTGTGGCGGCCATCTTGGTTGGTTGGCCGGGTCACGCCACACATTTTTTAAACTAAATACCCTAATGATGATTGTGGACAAGTTTGGTTAAATTTGTCTCAGTAGTTTCAGAGGAGAAGATTTTTGTACAAGATAACAAAACTTCACGAAAAATTGACAAAAAATGACTATAAAGGGCAATAACTCCTTAAGGGGTCAACTGACCATTTTGGTAATGTTGACTTTTTTGTAGATCTTACTTTGCTGAACATTATTGCTATTTACAGTTTATCTCTATCTATAATTATATTCAAGATAATAACCAAAAACGGTGAAATTTCCTTAAAATGACCAATTTTGGGGCAGCAACCCAACAACAGGTTGTCTGATTTATCTGAAAATTTCAGGGCAGATAGATCTTGACCTGATAAACAATTTTACCCGATGTCAGATTTGCTCTAAATGCTTTGGTTTTTGATTTATAAGCCAAAAACTGCATTTTACCCCTATGTTCTATTTTTAGCCATGGCGGCCATCTTGGTTGGTTGGCGGGGTCACGCCACACATTTTTTAAACTAGATACCCCAATGATGATTGTGGCCAAGTTTGGTTTAATTTGGCCCAGCAGTTTCAGAGGAGAAGATTTTTGTAAAAGTTAACGACGCCGGACGCCGGACGCAAAGTGATGGGAAAAGCTCACTTGGCCCTTCGGGCCAGGTGAGCTAATAACTTTCTCTTGAACAAAAATTAACCTACAATAAAATCACATTTTAAGAGACAATGACTTTAGCTAATATAATTTACCTTGATGGAATTTGTACTTTAAGTTTTGCCTTCTTTGTTTCCTGTTGTCCATCTGACTTTTTGAACATGCCATTTATTTTTAATCCTTCATTCCAAGAGCCAGAGAAAATCCCTTCTATTGAATCTCCTGTCGGCATTATCAGTTTTCCCTTTAAAATATTTATATTTGTTTAAACCATAGATCTCAAATACATTTTTTGGTAATCTTTTCAAAAACTACTATTATTAAGAGAAAAGAGGGATTAATATACATCATGTATCTGTCGAGGTTTTTTATATACAAAATCTAATTTTGCCAAAAAATCTTATTTACATATGCTTGAATTTGAAAAACAAATCACATTCAAAATTTTCTCTCTGATTCAATCAGAACAAGATATAATAACTCTTTTCAAAAACAATCACCACTAAAACCGCTAGGTCAGTTTGAATAAAAGTTAGTCAGAACTAACTGTAGGATATCTATTTTGAAACTTGTCTTCATACAATTTTAGTTGCCATGTCAATTTTTTTTTATTTCATTAAGAGTTAAAAAAGGTAATTTTGGAGTTATCTACCTTTCCCTGGAGCTGTGTTATACCATAGAATTCTCCTTCATAACAACTGTTGTCATAGGTTAACATCAATCCAAAGCCCTGTAAACAGAACATTTTGGATCAAAATTACGTGGAGTTCGTGAATTTTTCAAGTTTACACATCAATAAACACTGAAAAAAATGTGTAAATACTAATTACCTTTAGCTATTTTGTTACAACCATTAATTTTGAATAATGTTTGAATGTTTTGTATGTGAAATCTGCCATGTTGTTAATATTATTACTGAAAGTAGTCCGGTGAACATGGTATGTGAAAGGTTAACCTTCCACGAATATTACTACTATTAGGTGTAATATCACCATTGATTTTTCCCTATTACACAAATGTATTAGTCTTTGTTAAATTTGCACTTTTCAAAAAAATGTGCAGAATTTATCTTTGTTTCAAATAAAGAAATACTTGGCATGAGTAAAGTTTTATCCTGTCAAGTGCTATAGAAAAAAAATCACATAACATTTCATTGCATATAAGAAAATAACCATCATTGGAAGTTAACCAATCAAATGTCTCCCCTTATTTTATCTGTATACAAGGTTTGGTCACCATGTAACCTCAAGATTACAAAATTTTCTATAGAAATCCCAAATAAAAAATAACGGTGTTTTGAAATACCCAAGACATATGTTTATGACACAGAAATTTTTTTACTGCAATAAAATGTAGGATTAATTACCTACAACTGTCAAATTCAAGGGAATATTTTTTTAGACCTACTTTCATATACAACCGGATGTGAGGTACCATGATTTGGTGGTATTACACCTTGAGGAACTTGTTACAAGTAAAAGATTTCTAAATATTTGAGCTCATATAAAAAGTAATGCATAAAATCAACTTTGTAAATTTAAAATTTAAAGGCCTGTTCTTATTCTTCAAAATAATGAGTGCACTGATATATGAAAGAGTAATTTGTTTTTTTTTGTAAAGATTGCATACAAAAAGAATCAAACTATTTGCACTTGTCCTACCTAAGTCTGGAACCTGATGTTCAGTGGTTGTCGTTTGATGGTGAGAAACAGTTTGATTTGGAGCTATTTTCCTAATGCATGTAGTTAAAAGGTTTGTTAGGATTGACTGTCTTTTTTGTTTTTTTGAGAATAGTAATTAAAATTGACATATAGATATCAATAACAAGTTGAGCTTCAGCTCGTATACATTTTAATTTATACTTATATGTTTTTGGAAGTTAAGTATAATGCTTGACTAAGCAAACAATACAAACAAACTGTTAAACTACATGCACTGGGAAAATAACTCTAAAATGTTTCAAAATCATATGTTTGGTTCCCCTTGTCAATAACTGCCAACCATGTAAACCAATTAAACAGATTTTTTTTCAAAACATATATTTTTGTTTTGATAGGATCCATGTTAAAGGTTATATTTGACCTATAAAGGTTTACTTTTAAAAATTGTGACTTGGATGGAGAGTTGTCTCATTGGCACTCATACCACATCTTCTTATATCTACTAACATACCTACCATAAGGCTGTCCCTGTCAAAATTCCCTTCAAAATACATTCCATCCAAAGTTACTACAATACTTTTACCATGCTTCTTATCTTCATTCCACATGCCCATATATTTTTCACCTGTATGTATAAAAATATTGGTATAATTGAAAGACATTTGGAGATACTATAAACACTGATAAAACTATGTCAGACTGATTTTTATTTCCATTTTTCTAATTTAGGACTATTCTATTTAAATGTATGTGGGAGGGTAGGAAGAGAAGTTTAATTATTGAATGTGGGTCATGGGTCTTTTTTCAGAATAGGTATATAACCATTATGGAAAATTATCTAAAAAATGGTTCTTGGTTGTATTGTGAAAGTCCCTTCCTACCCTCCCATATAAATTGTAATGGAATAGTGCCTTCATAATTTTTTTTTTAATGCAAAACAGAAAGGCACCTTTTTTTTTATATTTTGTCCTTCAAAATGATCAGATTGATTATTTTTTTTGTGTTGTTTGTCACTTTCAGCACTGGCAGCGTTTTTGTATTGGTCAATTTTTGAAGGTCGCGGCATCTTTGAGAAAACTACTGATTCTCTGCATAAATAATGGCAATACTAGGAAATTGAGGTCAAACACACCTGGTTTGTGTAGGGTTTATAATCACAACCTCAGTGTTGGCGGCTAGTGATACATAGATGCTACTTTACATGTGGCTACAGAGGCCCCCCCATTATCAGAGATGTATCCTGATATAAAATATCATTGCTCTATGACATGGACTTTTAATAAACCTTAATAAAAACTTATTTTAAAATAACATATAATTGAATTAATAGACTAATCAACCATTGAACTAATGACCCAACAGACGTTGAAATAAATATAGATTCTTTCACTGGTACCAATAGAATTTTGTTTTTTTATCCAATCAAGATAGTTAAAATTTATAATTTAACTATTGAGATTGAATAAATCTGATAATTCACCAGTAACAATGTAAGAATCTGTTTCTCTAATGATAATCAAATAAATTTTCATTTTTCATAAATGAAAATCCCTTCGAGCGTCTTCCATATTTCACAAGGTTGACAATTTCATTAACACCTAATAGATCATTATGCTGCATTCCATGAGCTGATAAAGGTTACTACCCATAAACTCATTTAATCATCTTCTGATATCATTGGCAAGCACATGTTGATTAAATATTTAAAAAAATAATTTGTGAGGGTTCCACGAAACCCAGTGTCTCGCCTACCTTTGCTGTTAATCACACACTCAACAAAAATGATAAAAGAAATCAATAAAAATGTTCCTCTCGATACTATCTTTTTATTGTCAGAAGCTTCAGTCCAAGTTGGATAAAAATCCAGGATAGTTTAAGGATCTTAATAAAATGTTGTAAAAACTTTAACTGCAGACTTTATGTAATGTTAACTGGAGGGAAAACTAAGTCCATTTATAAGTAAAATATTGGAAAAATGGGATTTTTTTTTTTACAAAATTTACTTCTGGATACTATCTTATGATCATAAACAAGCTTCTGTCCAGGTTTGGTACAAATCCAGGATAGTTTAAGAAAGTTATTAAAATTTAAAAAACTTTAACCACAGAGTGAATGCAATGTTTCCTGGCAGAAAAACTAAGTCCATTTATAAGTAAAATATTGAAAAAATGGAATTTTATTTTCACAAAATTTACTTCTGGATACTATCATATGAACATAAACAAGCTTCTGTCCGAGTTTGGCAGAAATCCAGGATAGTTCAAGAAAGTTATTAAAATTTCAAAAACTTTAACCACAGAGTAAATATTTGTGGACGCCGCCGGAATGTAGAATCGCTATGTCGCGCTTTTTCGACTAAAGTTGAAGGCTCGACAAAAATGGGTCCAGAAAGTGTTATTCTGTCACAGAATAAGAGAAATCCAATTTCCAACTTATCATGAATAAGCAAAATATTAAGTAATTTGCCTCCTGTAAAGTGTTGATTTTACCTTTCATGATGTCTTCCAATACTCCATAGCCTTGTCTATTGTCCTCAGCCCATTCTCCAATGTATATACTGGTGGACCTTGGACTTGGACCTCCATAGTGGTATAAACCATGTCCATGTCTCTGGCCTTCTTTGAAATGACCATCATATACATCACCATTTGAATATCTATACAATATCAAAAACATTATATCATTTTTTTAAAAATTTTACCTATTATATCTGTTTGTTTTGTTCACACTTCGTTGTCAAAACAATGAAATTTTAACCATTTGTCATAGAGATGTTTAGTTAGCTATAAAACCAGGTTTAATCCACCATTTTCTACATATAAAAATGCCTGTACCAAGTGGGGAATTTGACAGTTGTTATTTACTGGTTTGATCTTTTGATTTTGCTATTTGAATAGGAAATTTTGGTGATTTTATTTCTTTTTTCAGGTATCCTTTTAACAATCATATAAGAAGGTATGCACAGAATAGATACTGGAATAATTCATTTTTAAATAAGTCAAATATATGCACTGGATGCAAATTTTTCAAAAAAGTTTATCTATTGGTCATAAATTTTTCACATTCTAATTAGATTTCTATTTAAACAATCTTAAAATCTATGTTTTATGTCATCAATTGAAGCTTATAAATACACAAATGTAATAATCCTGTTTAAAATGATTTTAATTGTCAAGATGATGAGTTGGTTTGGATATCCACAAATCAGGAGAGTTTTAAGAAAAAAAAATTGTAAGGGTTCCGCGGAACCCAGTGTCTCGCCTACTTTTGCTGTATCCTAGGCTCAACAAAAATGAGGAAAAAAATCAATAAAATATTCCTATTGATACTATTTTTTTATTGTAAGAAGCTTCTGTCCAAGTTTGGTAAAAATCCAGGATAGTTTATGAATCTAATAAATGTTTTAAAAACTTTTAACTGCAGACCGTATGTAATGTTAACTGGAAGAAAATCTAAGTCCATTAAAAAGTAAAATACGGAAAAAATGGATTTATTTTTTTACAAAATTTACTTCTGGATACTATCTGATGGTCATAAACATGCTTCTGTCCAAGTTTGGTACAAACCCAGGATAGTTTAAGAAAGCTATTATAATTTTTAAAACTTTAACCACAGAGTGAATGTAATGTTTCATCGCAGAAAAACTAAGTCTATTTAAAAGTTAAATACGCAAAAAACAGATCTATTTTTTTAACAAAATTTGCTTCTGGATACTATTTTATGATCATAAACAAGGTACTGTCCAAGTTTGGTAGAAATCCAGTATAGTTTAAGAAAATTATTAAAATTTCAAAAACTTTAACCACAGAGTGAATACTTGTTGATGCCGCCGCCACCAACGGAATGGAGGATCGCTCAGTCTCGCTTTTTGACTAAAGACAAAGGCTCGACAAAAATCCAAATTGAACCAGGTCAGTCGAAAAAACATCAAATAGTTTGACAAAATACACCTTGATTAAGTTGTGGGCTTCGGGAACTAAAAACATCATAAAACAAGAATGTGTCCAAAGTACACGGATGCCCCACTCCCACTATAATTTTCCATGTTCAATGGACCGTGAAATTGGGTAAAAAATTTAATTTGGCATTAAAATTAGAAAGATCATACCACAGGGAACATGTGTACTAAGTTTCAAGTTGATTTGACTTCAACTTCATCAAAAACTACCTTGACCAAAAACTTTAACCTGAAACTCGCACTTTCATTTTCTATGTTTAGTTGACCGTGAAATTGGGGTCAAATTTTAATTTGGCTTTAAAATTAGAAAGATCATATCATAAGGAACATGTGTACTAAGTTTCAAGTTGATTGGACTTCAGCTTCATCAAAAACTACCTTGACCAAAAACTTTAACCTGAAGCGGGACGGACGGACGGACGAACGAACGAACAGACAGACGGACGGACGCACAGACCAGAAAACATAATGCCCCTCTACTATCGTAGGTGGGGCATAATTAATAACTACTGTAAACCAACATGTTATTGTGAATTCTTTATTTTGCATTTTGCCAAAGTTTAGCCCTTATAAGCCAATGTCGCGATTTTCAAATTTGCATAATGAAATATAAAGATAAAGAAAGATCCAAGTTTTAGATATTCACTACGATCCATATCAGCATTATTTTTCTAATTGCAAGAGTTGTGAAAATAAATAACTCACAAATATCAGTTGGTTAACAGTATATAGCTTTTCAGAAATATTGGTATTATCTTAATACTTACTTGACCTTTCCCATACCATGTAGCTGACCTTCTTTCCAATAGCCTTCCTGTGACCTTTCTGAACCATCATCTTGTTTTATAGTTAGCTTCCCATGTCTGCAATCAAAATTATTGTTTATTTCTAAGTTTTGTTGTAATGGATTTTTTTTTTGCCTTATCAGGTTCTGTTTATTTACCTTTAGTTTCCAAAAACCTAAATTTGTAATGGGCAATAACTTCTACAAGAAGAAAATTCAAAGTGATAATTTCTAAGATTTTTGTTGAAAGTTTTGCTCTCAGATTAAATATGTGAATGAAATATCTTTTTTTCAATATATTTTGAAAATCAGTAAATATAAAATTTCATGCTGATTATATACAAGAGTGCACACACTGAAATGTCTCGCCTTCTATACTAATCATTGAAATAATGTTGATAGTCCTAAGTATAAAGCTTCATAACAACTGTCACATCAACTTAACATTAACCAAGATAACTAATCAAAGACCAATGAACCTTGAAAATGAGGTCAAGGTCAGATGAACCATGCCAGGCAGACATGTACAGCTAACAATGCTTCTATACAACATATATAGTTGACCTATTACTTATAGTTTAAGAAAAATAGACCAAAACACAAAAACCGTGAAAATCAGGTCACGGTCAAATAAAACCTGTGCGACTGACATAAAGATCATAAAAAATTTCCATACACCAAATATAGTTGACCTATAGCATATAGTATTAGATAAAAAGACCAAAACTCAAAAACTTAACATTGACCACTGAACCATGAAAATGAGGTCAAGGTCACATGACATCTGCCCGCTAGAGGTGTACACCTTACAATCATTCCATATAACAAATATAGTAAACCTATTGCATATAGTATGAGAAAAAGAGACCAAAACACATAAATTTAACTATAACCACTGAACCAAAAAATGAGGTCAAGGTCAGATGACACCTGCCAGTTGGACATGTACACCTTACAGTCCTTCCATACACCGAATATACTAGCCCTATTGCTTATAGTATCTGAGATATGGACTTGACCACCAAAACTTAACCTTGTTCACTGATCCATGAAATGAGGTCGAGGTCAAGTGAAAACGGTCTGACAGACATGAGGACCTTGCAAGGTACGCACATATGAAATATAGTTATCTTATTACTTAAAATAAGAGAGAATTCAACATTACAAAAAATTTGAACTTTTTTTTCAAGTGGTCACTGAACCATGAAAATGAGGTCAAGGACATTGGACATGTGACTGACGGAAACTTCGTAACATGAGGCATCTATATACAAAGTATGCAGCATCCAGGTCTTCCACCTTCTAAAATATAAAGCTTTTAAGAAGTTAGCTAACGCCGCCGCCGGATCACTATCCCTATGTCGAGCTTTCTGCAACAAAAGTTGCAGGCTCGACAAAAAAGAAATAAGCGACTTTCTCATTTTAAGAAAGAATCCCTTCCACGCTTCATGCAATAGCTTTTTTTCCTTCATTTAAATATTTCTTAAGACAAACAGCATTTATTTTTATAATAAATTAAAAAAACTTTGGAAGGATGCTAATCCTTAACTTCACACACACCCTAAAGTGTCACTAAACAACTTTGTTTAAGTTTAAACATATTCATTTATAGTGAATTGGGAAACAGGTTATTGCATGTTATATTAATCCCTTTCCACTTTGCAAGTACGAGTGCTGACTTGTAGCGGCATTGGCCTGCATTTTTTTCAAAATCTATAAGGGTGTCTTTCATACAAGAGATATGGCTCTCTCTAAATATGGGTTAGCCATTTATTGTCCCCTTCCGACAAACTATCATCATTTCTCAAGACCATACTCACAAATGGTGTTTAAGGGAGAGCTGAAAATTCAGTAAATAAAATATTCTACCAGGAATGGTGATCCAATGCCCTCACCACTACACCACAGCTCTTTGTTGTGTGGGGTATAAGTAAAATTTCCAGTAGTAACATAAATCAACATGGTAAAACATACCCGTGCAAATGTCCATCTTTAAAATTTCCATTATATCTTCTGCCATCACTCCATTTCATTTCTCCTCTGAAATTATAATTACTTTTTTTTATTATCAAAATGTCTTAAAAAGAAAGGCAGGTTCTAGCATAGAGCCATTATTTGGGTTCTGAAATTATAAAAAACAGTATTATTCAAGCCATTATTTTGGTTTTGAAATTTTAAAAAAATAGTACTTTTCAACATGTTCAAGCCATTCAAAATTATGCTCTTTTAATGCTATATTAACATATTGATACACCTTGGCACTTAAGTGTAAAAAGGTCACTTGTGATGTCGCAAACCCTATATGGCCATTTCACATAGTTACATGTATATGGGTTTTTTTTGCCAAATAAAAATGAGAAAAATAGACCCAATGCTCAGGTATAATTCAAAAAGTTATTTTACACACATTTATATTTTTGTATAATACATCTTGAAGCAATAAATCTTTTTTGGAGTAGTCTTGGATAAAATGTTATCTAAATATTCATAAAAAGTTTTTCTATGAAAACTATGCAAAAGTGTCAAAGTTAATATTTAACAACTAAGGGAGCAGTGCCAAACAGTCTCCAAGAAAATGAGATTTGTCAATGCTAATAATAGTAATCAATAATACTACTGCATAACCAAATATAACTGACTTGAAATTAGTGGTTCCTCTTTAACCTACTGTAAACCAACTAATTTTCACAATCGATTTATTTTTTCCTGATTTTCCTGAAAATAACCAAATATAAATCGTCATGAATCTGTAAAAGTTGGATCTTTTCTTATAAGATTACATCAAACAAATTTGAAAATCATAAAATTAAATTGTGGCAAAATAAGCCAGTTAGGACTAAACCTGAAATAAAGTCTCCCCAAAAATAAATTGGTTTACAGTATCACAAACTATTTAAAACAAATTTTTTACACCAGTGCCACTTGTTGACTTGTGACAAAAAGTGCAACATTTGGGTAGATATTGATGCATCACCCAATCAAAGGAAATCAATTTAGCAAACATAGATCTACATACAAGCCATGTATTTTTCCATTCATCCAATATCCTACATAGGTGGCGTCTTTGTACACTGGATGTTTTGTAAACGTGAAAGAGGCTTGTCTGATATCAGGTGGTGTCAAACGTTCCGTACTCCCACGACGACCAACAGTCTTCTGTGATGATAACACTTTATTTACTGCTGAGTTCAACGTCATCAGCCATTCTGCCTGGAGTAGAAATATAAGATGGATTTTATTGTCTGGTTGTCTCCCTTGGCATTCAAGTAAGAGGGGGGTAGGAGGGGTCCTGATCCCTAAATCCCAGGCTTAAAAAACAGCAAATTCTGAGGTCCCAAATTCAAATAAATCTAAATCCAGACATCCTGAAATTTCGAAAAAAAGAATTGCTGGATTCAGAAAGGGTTAATGCCGAAATCCCGAGCTTAAAAACACCCTATCCCGGAGTCCCAATAATGGTCCTATCCCCTCTCAAGTAACAGTCCTACCCATGAAGATGAAAATCATGTTTTGTTTTTTGGTCCTTATTTTAGAACATGTATTTGACCATCATTCTGTGCATGTTCCGATTCAGGAGAATTTACTCAGTCATATTTAGTTTTTGTTAAATTTTTGTCATAAATCAGGCAGATGGTTTTTTTATTTGAACTATTTCACTTTTCATCATGTTGGGGCATTTAATAGCTTACTGTACAGTTTGGGTTTTATTCTTGTTAAAGTTGTTCTGTGACCAAATGTTACTTGTTTTAGTTTTGTTGTAAAAATACCCTTTAAAAAATTGTCAAAAGTATAATAACTCATGTAATCAAAGTGCTTGTAAGCACTGAACGGTAAAGATTGCTTCACTATATTAGTGGGAAGTAAAATTAAATGTTGCAAAGTATAAAGCACTGGTTGTAGTTGATTAACAGCAATTCTAGACAAAGAAAGATAACTCCAATTTTAAAGATGAAATTTAACAATGACATCATTTATACTTTTAGAACATATATTAGATTCCTGCATCTTTGCAAAAGTTATGTAATTTGCTTGACAAGTATAACATCATTTTGTGCCTTAAATATTGGAGCATAGATTACATCAATAATGTTTTGGAAATGTTCATAGACAGGATGTAAGGAATGTTATGATCAATGCACTATATTTTGTGTATCAAAAAGGGTAGTGATAAGTCTTGGAAGATTTAGATATTAAGTCAGTCCCATAAGGTTTTGATTGCATTTCATGCAATTTTTACCTAAAAATGATCAAATCAAAATGAAGGTATAGATAGAATTGCCAAGAGAATGTGATTCTAAAAGAAGTTTACACTTTATAAATAATTTGTCATTACTTTACCCTTTCTCCAGCATTAGATGCTGTTAAAACCATTTTATCTTCTGGGAATGTCAAAACAATCATATTTCTGAAATAATAAAAAAAAAAAGATGAAAAACTTCATATTATAAATGTTTAATTTTTGCATTTATAGTATTTTTCATGGAATAATTCATTATTTCATGCAGAAAATGGATTGTATTTAATCTTATTATTTGTTTTGTAATTCCAACATCTAATTATATATTTCACATGTAAATTGATCTCCTAAAAATTAGAACTTTAAGGGCCTAATATTAAACTATTATTCAATTATGTGTGCTTATCTTTGATGTTTTAGAAAATCACTGTTATTCTAAAATTATGCTTGATTTTTTTCAAGAACAGAAAGGGAAACAATAGAGGGATTAATGAACAAATGCTTGACTTCGCTTTCATCATATACACGAGCAATTTTGGAAATAATGAACAAAGGATGGACTTAACTATCATTATACTGTATAGCTGGTTATTTTTCGCGTGGGGTGTAAATTTTCGCTTATTTTCTTGGATAGAAAGAAACCACCAAAATAAATTCTGCCAATTTAAAAGTGCACATGCAACGGTATTGATAAAAGTTTTTAATCCGCCAAAATATTTTGCATACTGTGTTCAATGATAATCACAAAATTTTTCACTTGAGAAAAAACCCCGCTATATGGTATACAGTCAGCTTTGAAAGCAGGAGGTATATTGAACAATATGACTGTCTGTACCATTACAACATAACTTTGCCTTAAGTTAGCAGAGCAATAATTATAATTCTTACTCTAATTTTCCTCCTGTTGGAGCCTCAATCCAGGCAGTTTCTAGTTGAAAAACTTGAAAATTATAACCCTGAAAAGTATTTATTAAGTACTTAAAATGCTATAAATGTAACATTGAAAGTATTTTTTCAAGACCTTAAAGAAGACATGAAAATTAAGGTGGTACCCAACACTTTAACTGAAATTAATTTGGCTCGTTTAATTTTCTTAAAATTTTGACAAAGTATTTACTATGACCCTTTTACAAAAATATCAAAATTTCAAAAATATTTAACCAACTGTTTTATCAGAAAAATTACACTGGTTATATAGCAGTTTGACAAACACTGATTTTGATCATTGAGAAGCTTAATATTCCCTTACAACACAACGTAATTAAAACGTTTATCTGATTTTACAGAGTTATATCCCTGTAGTGTTAGGTACCACCTTAAAGTAATGCATCTGTAGGGATAAATAACAAGAAATTAGAATTAAAAATATGTTTGGGATATTTTGTTACTTGGATGTGTTAACATTTTCAACAAACCCATAATAAGTACATTTTGTACATGGCAAAAGTTGGTGTCGAAAAGATTTGAAAATTTGATAGTGCACAGTGATCTGGAAGGTTTTTTTCACTATGGGCCCAGGGCCCCTCAAAAATAAATTCAATGGGCCATTTTAAAAAATAATGGGCCATGTTGTCAAATGAGTGGGCCATCTGAATTGACTTCTGTAAAAAAAAAAGTATCAGAGGTGTTGGTACTTACCTTTATGATTTTAAATAAAATCATGGATATTGTTCCTGTGATTTTGTAATTTCAATTTCAATGAATATACAATAACTTCTTCCAACCCCAACAATATTTAAGTTAACTTTTATTTACAATGTTAAAACTGGTACTGTTGCCTTGTTCATGTTCATGTTTTTTTTTGTACATTAAATTTGGGTCTTCGTCGATACCATACTTATTCCAGACGTTCCGTATCAGAGGACATTTCAGGCATTTCCTCTGCACTTCTTGTATTATTATTACTTCATCACAGTGACAAGAATAACAGTATAGAGTATCATTAATTCAAAGAACAAAACAACAAATCGCTGAAGTTGTGTTTACAAAATGTCAAAACCAGCCAAAGACCAAAAAATAACAAGGACAGTTAAGCATCTTTTATGGAGACAAAAACTATATTCCTAAAAAGTCTTTGGGTTCTTCAATCGAAATAATAGCGAGCTAAACTAAATAAGATTATTATTAGAGTTAAATCTCGTCTGTACTAGCCAAATTTCACAAATTTAAAGTTGTTTATAAAAAAAATATATCATGAATGATGGTTAATTACGTTTTTCTGGTTATCAGTTAGACCGCATGGTTCTATTATTACAATAGGAAAACACCCGAGACGTTAAATCGCATGGTTCTATTATCATAGGGAAACACCCGAGACTTCCCAAAATTATATAGGTGCTCCTATTATTGGAGGAACATTACACAGTTGTGTACACACACATGGCGGCATGGAACACGATCGGAAATTCATTTGACGATATCTAAACGTTTCGAAACGAAGTGAAAAATATCGTGCGCCTTGTTGGCGCTTGCATTTGTCACTGTATGCACCATTTCTTGTCAATATGCGCTATAGGCGCAGGGCGCACGTCCTTCCCGATCACTGCTGCACTAACACATTACAGCTGTTGAGATAATGACAAATATGAATCATGTTCCCTATTGGAATTTTGAAAACAAGGAGAGATATGAATTTGTTTTCTTCACTGTGTAACAAAAATATTTAATCGGACGAACGAACATAACAGACAAGGTGATTAGAGGTATGATATTTTTATGTTTATATTTGTATGTTTATGCTATAAAGAACAGTTACTCTTGAGTTATAAGTAAATTCATGGACAATATTACTTGAAACAGATCTACTGTGAGTAAAACAAAACAAATTATTTTTTGTTACATAGAATTTGCACTACAATAATAACAGTATTTATATACATTTGGAAATGCTATTAAGTTAATTAGGCACATCAAATTGTCAAGGATAAAACAATCATATATTCTATCAGGAAAAATGTTACATTGGAATAATATTTTCATGAGGATCAGTTCTTTAAATGCAAATGCAAAATGCTGTAAATGTGACTATAAACTTTTTCTAACTTTTGCTCCTCATTTTTCACAGAATATTTTATATATCACTGAACTTTATAAATGAAAGCTTATAAAAAACTAGACTTTCACCTAGATCATGTGCATCTTAAATAATTGACACTCTCCGACTTTGTTGAGAGTAGAATTAATAACAAAAAATCTCCGTTGAAACCTATTGTTGACAAAGATAACAGAAGAAAATGCTGTAATTGTCATTGAGAAGCAAGAACTTCAATAAGGACTAATGATTTGAGCCAAGTTTATTTATTTGTAAATCTTGTCTTACTAATCATTTTTGGTATTTAAAGTGTCTATCTATCAATTGTAGTTTTCAAAATAGGCAAAAATGCTAAAAATAAGGTAAAAATTGTCATTAAAGAGCAAAACTGAAAAAAGGGAATCAACTGATGATTTCGACTATTAGCCTTAGAGTTTGATTTGCTAATCATTTTTCCTATTAAAGTTTCTATCTATCTCTTTTAAGCCATTCGACTAACCAGGCACCAAGCCTCAGACTAAAGCACCAAGTGTTTCAATGCTGATTACCTGCAAATCTTCAAGCAGGTGGTGGTAGCTCTGTCAAAAGTCACAATCAAATATGCTAAATTCTTTTCATTTTTAAAATATATAAATAAAAAAATTGACAGCAATTTACCAATGAAAAAATGTACAGTTATACTACAAAGTACATTCTGTACAAAATATATTTAGATATTTTTAATTTTCATGCTTACAAATAATATATCATACCAAATCATGGGATATTTTAAAAACCTGTAAAATATATGTAAACAAATCTGCTAAAAACATATCGTACATTAAATTTTCCATGGAATGAAAAGTAGGAAGCACTGGGTCTGTATTTCAGGGAAAATGAAACTTCTTTCAAAGAAAAAGGACATGATCATAATTTGCAATTTTCTATTACAAAATTACAATAACACATATATTCTGAAAGAGCGTATCATAAATTTGCAGAACTCATGATGAATAATGCTTCGTTCTGCTCAAAGTTAAAAAAAAAAAAAAATTGTGCATAGATTTTTTCTCTCTCTCATTTTTCCCTTATTTCTTATTATAACATTTGGAATTTGCTGATTAAAAAATCTAGAAAAGATTGAAGTAGAATGAACAACACTCAAACAATATTATGGTGTGGCCTTATAAAACAAAATGGAAAATCAATCTCACCTGTACATGTATAAACATGTCATTAAACAAGAGGAAAAGATGTGAGGAGAACCTTCCCCCTCCCTGTAACACAAGTGGACTCTTCTTACTGTCCTTGACCAACCGTCTACTTGGAATCTTCACTGCATCCTAAAAGCAGACGTCAAAGAAAAGAAAACATAAAGTCTTTAATTTTTAAAAATTTTGGTACATAATATGGATCAGAGTTTAGTGTGACATCCATTTTAGCTGATGATAGTATATATTTTTTAGAGGGCAAGATGAAGCCCACTTCCAGGTGCAGGATTTCTTGCTGTCTTGAAGACCCATTGGTGGCCTGCTGCTGTTTTCTGCTATTTGGTAGGGTTGTTGTTGCTTTGACACATTCCTAATTCTCAATTTTATTTGTTTGTCTTTTGGTTGTTTTTCAGTTTTTTCCCATGGCGTTGTTTATTCGTTTTTGACAAATAATTTTGAATTTTGCTTTGTTATATTTCGACTCTCTTTTAAACTTAAAAACCATTTAATAAATCATTTTACATCTTCTTGGTTCGCAAAAATCAGACAGGTTAAGAAGGTGTCCTGAGCTCACTTATTCAATTTTCTTCAATAAGGTGATTCTTTTTATGAAAGAATTCTACTAAAAAAAATCTCAGCAGATCTTATTTCTATATCTGCTGAACCTATGTTTTATGGTTCAGCAGAGGTAGAAATAAACATAAATGTAACCAGTAAGTGCCTATAGAGCTTCCAATTGACTTTCAGAATATGAACAAAAATAAAAACAATACTATGGCTGAAACCGTTTTGCTGCATGCATTTAATTGAGGAAACATCTATACGGAAGCTTTACTGATAATCCCTTTTAATTGAATTTGAGAAAATTTCACAATTTTTTTCATAATACAATGAGTATTTAAAATATTGAAATTACTGGCTAATGGGAACAGGCTGCACAGCAGTGGTAAAATTTGCTACATGCAATAAATCAACATCTTCAAGTTGCAACCAAAAACAATAATATACCTCCCTTTTCATACAAGCCAAGAAAGCTTCATTTTCAAGGTATTTTGGACTCATAGATTGACAAACAGAGTGGTTACTTCACGGTCTACACCTGTTTTTACCATTTACTAGTAACTTAGGTATAAAACACTATTAAATATGTACAACTTACAGCAAGTTTTTGTAGACTATTGCCTCCCCAGAACGCCCTTGTTGTTTCTGCAATATCAATATCTGTAGTAGACATATGTCGTATGCTGCTCCAATTAAGGGACACCCTGTGTAGCATGTTAAACTCTTCAGAGTCCTATGTGGAAGAAAAACATAAACATACATTTTAAAATCTCTAAATCTCATGTCAAAACAGGAAAAATTCCAACAGATAAGACATGACTTACAATTTCAACATGAAATATTCATTACATTAATATGTTCTTTGTAAGACAACCTCACACCAAAAACTGAAAGATTCTTTTTTAATTGACAAAATTATATATATTTTTAATGCACAATTGTATTTCAAGTCAGCAAGGTAAAAAAAAAATTTTGATTCAGTACTTAGAATCCTGTGAATGCCAGAAAAGATGTTGTTTATATTTATAATTTTAGTTACACTAGTCTTAAGGAAAAGTGTTATTTTGAAGGAACCAAATTGATGTTTAACTTATTTTTACTAAAAACCTGGAGCATTTTTACACGAGGGCGGCTAAAACCCTGAAAAAGAATACCTGTTGAAAATGAGATGATAATTTTTCTGCCAGGATGGAATACTCCTTCATGTGAGTTAAAGGAGATTCCAGTATCTGTATCAGTAAGAAATGGTAATTTGGTCTTTCTATCCTTGTGTCAGATGGAAGTAACTCCTTTAAAGATTTAGATACAATATCACTGTCGAAAAATGAGCTGAAATATAGAAAATTCAGATTAGGTTTTATATGTTGATATATTGGACTATAGAGAAATTATGAATGGATTCAAGAGACACAATTATTGGCACATACAATAAAATAGCAAATGATTGATCAAAAACCATTATTTAATCAAACAGGTAACAATAGTTATGGTCAAAAGTCAATCAGCAGTCAACAAAACACAATATACTAAACAAAAGATTTGGCAACAGCTACTACACCCAAAACTGGTGTTCTCAAGATAAAAGGTTAACAGTTCCTGCTCCACTAGTGGCATCCAGCAAGTTGCTAATGGCAAGTACAAATTTGGCAGATCATTGCTTTCTCAGTTGCTAACATTAAGCTTATTTCTAACAACATCCAAATGGTAAAATCTGAAATGCTACAAACCTGCCTGTTTTACAAATGTATTCAAAGCCTGCCACAGCTAACATATCACTGAGGGCCACATAGTAACGTTTATATTCCACGGTATATCTACTGTAGTTAGTGAAGAAAGAAGTCTGTAGGAGATCTTCTCCTTTACTGATCATTCCTGTCATTTCTATCATACTCTCACAGATCTGAAATTAATTATTAATTGATTAATAATTGGTGTTTAATGCCACTTTAAGCACTGTAATTAATGAAGAAAAATGCCTGTAAGAGATCTTTTCCTTTACTGATCATTCCTGTCATCTCTATCATACTCTCACAAATCTGAAATTAATTATCGATTAATTATTGGTGTTTAATGTCACTTTAAGCACTGTAATTAATGAAGAAAAATGCCTGTAGGAGATCTTCTCCTTTACTTATCATTCCCGTCATCTCTATCATACTCTCACAGATCTGAAATTAATAATTGATTAATTAGTTTCTGGTGTTTAATGCCACTTTCAGCACTGTAATTAATGAAGAAAAATGCCTGTAAGAGATCTTCTCCTTTACTGATCATAACTGTCATCTCTATCATACTCTCACAAATCTGAAATTAATTATTAATTGATTAATTAGTTTCTGGTGTTTAATGCCACTTTAAGCACTGTAATTAGTGAAGAAAGAAGCCTGTAAGAGATCTTCTCCTTTACTGATCATAACTGTCATCTCTATCATACTCTCACAAATCTGAAATTAATTATTAATTGATTAATTTTGTGTTTCACACAACTTTCTGCCCTTTTTGTTACATCATGGTGACCAAATTTAGCAAAGGAGGAAGCACAGAGGACAACCAACGATCTGCAGGAAAATTGGAAACTCTAATAGTCAATTGGTTCACCTTAAACTGACCAATAAGTCAAGAACTTATACAATGAACTATGCTTAAGATTATTCATGGTTTATTCAACGGCAAAAATATCACACCTCTTACAAACTTTTCACTAAATGAGTAATTTAGAATCTGGTGCATAATTATAAAGGCTGAAAACTTGAATTTTATAACACAGGGTCAAACATAACAAATTCAAGAGTTTCTTCCAATTTCGAAGGTGTTTCAAGCCTTAGAATAACTGACTTCGAAGCTTATTTCAAGGTAAGGTGGGAACCCTGAATTAAAAGAGTAAGTTGATTTAAAATGTTGTATCATTATAGCAGAAACTGTAGTCTTTATTGTGCTAACATTAAAAAAAATTTCATGTCTTTTATGGAAACTATATGGTATGGGTTTTTCTCATTGTTGAGGGGGGTGTGTGTCTCATTGGGGGGTTCTGATCCCGGATCCCGCTTACTGTTTTGTCAGATTCCCGTATCCCGCTTACTGTTTTGTCAGATTCCCGTATCCCGCTTACTGTTTTGTCAGATTCCCGTATCCCGCTTACACTATGTACGTAAGCAATGCTAATTTTTTTGTAATTTCCCATGTCTCATTAGACTTCAATTGCCTTTTTCAGAGCAAAATAATTTGACTTTCACGTGTCACGCTTACAAAAAATCAGCAATCCCACGGCGCGCTTAGACCCCAATGAGACCCACTTGAGGGACTTACAGTGGCATATAATTGCTTACATCCAATTCACTTGAATTTTGGTGAATAACTGTCTCCATGGCAATCATACCACATCTCCCTTTTTTAGCAAGCAAATTACCCAACAACATGTCACATCAAATAAAACCATAAGATTGTGTTTACCTTTGTAAATATTCTTTGGAAAGCTGTCATCAAGTTCTGAAGTGTTGATTTGTAGGGATATACATCAAGACTGGTATAAAAAGCTGCCAAAATAAAAATTGAGCATTAAAATTAATTTTTCAGTCCATTCTTTGCATTTTACATATTATTATTTGATGAAAAATAAGTGATTATGTCTGTATTGCCGATATGTTGTCTTCAAGTTTAAAACAAAATTTCATATCTACTCACAATTATAAATACTTGACTTCATATATGGTTCTCAATTTAAATGTTTGGATTATCTCCCTTTGACAAAGTTAACATAACTGACAGTTTCAAAAAATGTACATGATTTACAAAATTTTTAGATATTGCTTCAATGAAATATAAATATTCTAACCGTTTCAAAAATTGTTAAGAAGGTCTCACCAATTTCATATATATATTAAAACAGTAACAAAGTTCCATCAAATATAAATCGCTATTTTTTTTTAAATTTGGGATTCAATCTGAGAAAGAACATGAAGTATACATATCCTTTATTTCTTATTTTGGCGTTAATATTGATTCACTTATAGGGTCTTTGCATCGGAACTAAACACATTTATTCAAAAACCAGTTGTTGGCATGACACGGGTTATGTTCTTCTCATATATGCTATGATGGTATGATACTAACCCCTAACAGGAAGGATTGTGCCTGATGTTCATATGATGAAATCATAATCTTTCAGTCAGTTTAATTGAAGTCTGGAGCTGGCATGTCAGTTAACTGCTAGTAGTCTGTTGTTATTTATGTATTATTGTCATTTTGTTTATTTTCTTTGGTTACATCTTCTGACATCAGACTCTGACTTCTCTTGAACTGAATTTTAATGTGCGTATTGTTTTGCGTTTACTTTTCTACATTGGCTATAGGTATAGGGGGAGGGTTAAATCTCACAAACATGTTTAACCCGCCGCATTTTTGCGCCTGTCCCAAGTCAGGAGCCTCTGGCCTTTGTTAGTCTTGTTTTATTTTTATTTTAGTTTCTTGTGTACAATTTGGAAATTAGTATGGCGTTCAATATCACTGAACTAGTATATATTTGTTTAGGGGCCAGCTGAAGGACGCCTCCGGGTGTCGGAATTTCTCGCTACATTGAAGACCTGATGGTGACCTTCTGCTGTTGTTTTTTTCTAAGGTCGAGTTGTTGTCTCTTTGGCACATTCCCCATTTCCATTCTCAATTTTATATCCTCCTTGATATGAGAAGGGGGCAATTTGACCAATGCTAAAATGATATGCCAGTCTGCCTCATATTTATGTTATACCATTAGACCAAACTTACCAGACTTTTGTAATGGATCCAGCAACAGCTTCATCACTTTGTGTAGGTAGAAGTAAAATTTTCTTTCAGTAGCGGCAACTTCAAACAAAGTCATAAAGTACCCAGAGAAACTATAACAGGATGTACAACAGCTATTATCTCCCCCTGCCACTATAGATCTTATCCACCCAGCCTGGAAAGAGAAAAAATAATTGCACAACAAAAGTGTAAATTTTTGCATACCATTATCTATATATATTCTCAGGTCTTTTATTTTATCCAATGAGTTCTATTAATATTTTGCAATTTTTGATTTTTTTTATAAAACAGTAAGTTATTTCTTTCAATTGAATTGTTTATATTTTTTATATTGGGGCCTTTTACACTGTTCATTGTCAACTTTACTACATGAGTAAACTCAATTTACCTCATTGTTGAAGGCTGGACAGTTGCCTATAATTGCTTATGTTCAGATCAGTTGAAATTTGGATGAGAATTTTCTTCCATTCTCAATTTTATCATAGGAATTCATACCACATCCCCCTATTTCTATACTGGGACTACCAATGCAAAATATATATGTATCCCAATATCATTTGAAAGTATAAATTACCTGTTTCAGAAAATTCAATGAAGTCAGTCTATTCGTTTCATGGTTAGGAACATACAAATCTTTCCTGAAAAATAAATTGAAATTTTCTAATGAAATTTGAAAATACTGCAATGGTTGGCACCTTCAATCATATTTAAGGTGGTAGACCTAGGTTAAGGGAAATAACTCTTAAAATCATCAGTACATTTGTGTCAACCATTTTCAAAAACATATTCTAAGCTTCTAGGTTACATAGATTATTTTCAATCTGTTTCAGGTAAATGCTTAAAATACATTGGTGAACTTGACTTTTACAAACGCTTGACTGATTTAAAGAGTTATCTCCCTTAACCTAGGTCTACCTCCTTAAGCCTGACACATTTTTTATGTGCCTGTCCAAAGTTAAGAACAAGTATATTCTTTTAAAAACAGAAGTTAATAGTTTACCCTTTAAGAAAACCTGAGATAATCCTAGGTGTTTTGTTGGGTTGTGATATTCAGTCTTTAGTTTTTTATTGTTTTGTTTTGTATATTATTGTTTTGTTCATTTTTTCGTTTTTTGCCATGGCATTGTTTTTTTTAGACTGATGGGTTTGATTATTCTTTTAGTATCTTTCTCCTCTCTTTTGCACCTCTTTAACCCTTTCCTCCATAGTGACGCCTTTTGACGCCACCCCCTTTACTCCATAATGACGCCTTTTGACGGCTGTGTAGTACCTCTGTTGAAAAGCTTTAACTACAAAGTGTCTGCAGTAGACTTAATAAAATTTGTATCCAATATGATAAGGAATATCATAGAAATATCTGACTTAAATTGATTTGATGAAATATTTGTTTTTTGCAATGCATTAATACTTTAAAGCATATTTTCAGGATTTTATTGAAAAATCCTATGCGAATCAAGTATGCAAAAAAAAAATTCAACGGAGGAAAGGGTTGCACTATACTGTTTTATGACTACAAACTCTCAGAGATGGTCACTTTTCTGGATCACTCTTTATCCTATACTTACGTTGGATGTTTTCCAACAAAAAAGACTTCTGGTTGGAATCCAGCTCTGTCGATTAGGAATATAGAGAAACAACTTCCTGCAGCAATATCCCATATGAAACATCCTGACACCATCTGTAGAGAAATAGAAATAAGTCGTTTACAATATCAATTTTCCGAATATTCATGATGTCACACCTAGAATTACTCAGCAAACGTCTAATTTTGACATAACATATTTATTTATCAATAATTAGTATAGTTAGGACCATTGTGGAATATAGGTTTTGTGAAAAGTTTTTTGATGCAATGTAATTTGAGTTATTTCCCTTAGAATCGAAACTGTTTGTACACATATATTTGTCATATTGCTTTGTATTGGATTTGTTAGGATGTATATAAACTGTAGCCTGCTATTTAATTTATTTTAGTAATAACATATATGTTAAATTCTATAGTTAACCCTTTTAGTCTATAAATGAATTTTTTTTAATTTTTTTTTTCAATTGTTATTTGGATCAAGAGTTGTCTCATTGGCACTCACACCACATCTTCCTATATCTATTCAGTGAAAGAAAAAGTCATTATCAATCAAATTCTAAGGACAAAATCATTGCAAGTACTTTTTAATGTAGATAGTTAGATTGTTTATTAGAGTTTAAAACTTTCAACACACTTGGTTAGATCATTGCATCCAGTTATAGTAGTGGAAAAGTCAGAGTACCCAGAGAGAACCACTGTCAACGTATATTTGTTCCGCCTAACAGAAGTTCCAATGGAAACTTTGTTATAAACATTGTCATAATATTTATTCCTGTTGGAACAAATATTCTATACCATTTATTCCGTTAGGAACATGGACTGTAATATTTATTCCTGTGGAAATAATATTCCAGAATATATTTTCTTTTTGGAACTTATGTTATGAAGGAACTTCTATTCCGTGACACCACTAACCTCTGACAGGTAAAATGTCCTAGTCATTTAAGATTGGAGTCAAATTAACAACCATGATGTTGACAGGCTAGCGATCACTGTAGATTGACTATATAGATCATTCAGCCACGAAGACCTTCTTTGTAATGTAGAGGCCCCGGTACAATATTAACAATATTTACAAATACAACGAATTAAATACATGTATATTCTAAGAATAACTTCTTCTGATATGCCATACCTTTATTAAACCAGGTAATGCTGCCTCCTCCTTTCTCCCTAGCTGTCCTGATGCATTGCTGCCCCAACTGTATACCTGTAAATAGAAACAAAATATAGATACCAGTTGATGAAAAAACAGGATTAGAAACTTTTAAAAAAATTTGGGGATTGATATATAAACTCACTTATTTATAGTTTGACACATGAACTAAAGTATTTCATTTATTTTCAAATAGACTTTGAAATCCAGAACATCAATTAAATTGATTATCATGATTATTGCATAAGAATTTATCAGATGTCAGATTATACCAATTTACCTATGAATTACAATTTATACTGTGAATTAAAGTTTATACCTGTGAATTATAGTAAATACCTGTGAATTAGCTGTTAATGCCATCCCATGAGTTGTGCCACAACATATCTTGGTTATACGCTTGTTAGACAAGGCTTTCACAATGGTTGGATTCGGCCTGTCACCCATATCACCAACACCCAATTGACCTTTGCTATTTTTACCCCATGACCACACCTCTGTATCTATGATAATAGAGGGCCTCTTCATTTCATCTTCTGTGGCTGAAATAAACAAGCATTATATAGATTATGTATATTAGATTTGATATCATAAAACATTTGTAAATGAAAACAAAGAACGCTGAAGAAAAGATCAAAACCAGTCACTGTAATTCTTGCTTTGAACAGATAACTACAACATTTAGGCTTTGTCTGAAATTAAGGGGAGGATTTGGTGCCAGCTGACATGTACAACCATGCAGCACCACATGCTGTAAAGTGGCTGGCTCAAGTCAGAAGCCTGCAATTCAGTGTTTGTCATTTGTTGATATAAACATTTGTTTTTGTTTTTTGTTTATTTCATAAATCAGGCCAATAGTTTCCTAATTTGAATTGTTTTACGTTTGTCAGCTAGGCCTTTTATAGTGTGTTATGCAGTATAGGTTTCGCTCATTTTTGAAATCGATACAACATATATAGTTATCATTGTTGAAGGCAATATTCAACAAAGAACACTGTTTCTACACAATCTATAAGTTTGTATACTGACTTTACTTTGGAAATTCCATGAAAAAAGAGCTTTTCTCAATCTACAAAAAATTGGTACATATGACAATAAATTAATCCACAGTAAACAAGATGCATTGCAATAAATTGATGTTAATCTTACTTGATGATCTTGTTGACACTTTTCTTTCCAATTCTTCTTGCTTGGCTAAAATGGTCCTCATGGATGATCTTTTTGTTGTTGTCTCAGCTGACTGACTTCCACGTTTAGGAGTTACTTCCCCTGGATCTACAGTTTTGCTTTGGTCTAACTCATCAGTTTTACTATCATCTAAGAAAAGCATCTCTGTCTTTATGCCTTCTATAAATGTTGTTTCGCCAAAAGAACAGTCTGATTTTTTAGGTGTTTTAGGATCTGGAGATTTTGACGTACTTGACTTTCTAAAATCTTTCCCCAATTGGCTTTCCACAATTTGTGTTGCGTGGAAAACATCTTCATCTGATGTGTCAAACCCTACGAGATGAATATTAGAATCCATGCTAGAATTTGTATCTTCTTTTTCCTTTTCTTCTGGTGCAGATGCAGACATTCTGTCCATTAATGATGTCTTAAAGCCACTTAGCATGCCAGTCATTTGCTGCGGAATAGCATAAGCAGACTGCATACCTGTTTGAACTGTTGACCAAATGTCAGTTACAGCTCCCTTTGCAGCACTACCATCAGAAACAGCGCCATTAGAATCAAACTTTAAAGCTAAGTCTTCATCATCAAGCTGTTTTGCTAAAAATTGTCTTGCATTTTTTCCATCAAGAAAACTTTTTGAACTAGAAACCCTGTGATCACTTTTGGATGACAATGACCTTTCTATTTCAGGTTTTTGTCTTTGCCACACATTTTCATCTGAAATAGAGCGCTGTATATTTGGTTGAGTCGCAGTGTTATCTCCCTTAGATTTTGATTCACTACCAGGATTTTCTACCTTTAAAAGTTTATCATCTCCTGTTACATTTTCTATTGACGTACCTGATGTTACAGTACTGCCCTCTTCTGTTGTTATTTTATTTTCTTTTGAAATAACAGTTTGTAAGCTTTGTTGTGATTGGCTGGTATCTACCAATTCTTCAAGATTTATTATGGCCTGTGATTGGTCCGAAACACTAGTTTTTACAGTATCTTTACAAACATGATCCTCTGTAATTATACAGGTATCAGAAGTTTCCATGTAACTGTAGATTTCCTCATTACATTTAGAACAAGTAGACGGAAAAAGTTTATGTGTAGTTTTTTCAATATTAGATGGCCGTTTTCTTGGTGAAATATCAAGAAGACTTCTTTCGACCAAGGCCATTGTATACATTTCCCCACAAACAATATCCAAGACATTTCTTCCATTAAATGCCTCAATCTGTATTGGGGTAACAGATTTTGTGACTGTATTTACTCCTAGTGCTATGCCACTCCCCCATACCCACAATTCATTATCAACAGACAGAGCTACCGTATGATTTTTCCCACATGCTATTTTCTGAATTGCAATTTTTTCATGTGGACCCGTATTTCCATGTTCACAAACTTCATTACAAGTTTTAACAATTTCAATAAGTTGAGGTAAAGGAACAGTCCCTTCATGTAATTTCTCACTCCCTTCTGGTACCCCACATTGTCCTTCACTTGATACTCCCCAGCAGAAGACATCACCATATTTGGTAACAGCAGCAGAATGGTTGGATCCGCAAGCAATATAATCAATTTCTTTATCTGCAATATAAAATTTTATGAAACAATCTTGGAATTCCTACATAAATGTACCAAATATTTCCTAATTTTTATAAATTTTAAGCATAATCACAAGGTTGATATTTTTATGTTCTACAGTGGGTTAATAATAGCTTTGTATTTGTATATAATTGTACATCAGTAACTTAAACCTATGTTAATTTTAAACAATTACAGCCCTCAAACATTAAAAACAAGAATACAATTCAAGACTGATATCTCTGTTTTGTTGATCTTGTATCGCTAATAATTTTTCTGTTTTCATTTTTGTGAGAAAAGCACACTTGATCCTTTTGGTCATTTAAGGTGGGCTAATAAAAAATACTGTCAAAAATCAACAAATTGTGATAAAATTTCACTTGTTGTATTTGAAAGACACAAAAGACAGTTTTAATTAATGATATTTTATTACATTTTTATAATTGCTTAATGAGATTAGTTTTGCTAATTGTTGAAGGCTGTACAATGACCTATTAGCTGCTAACTTTTATGTCATTTAGTCTCTGGTGGAAAGTTGTCTCAGTGGCAACCACACTAAATCTTCTTATCTTTATAATTATTGCATTTAAGTTTTCTTACAAAAAGAGAACAAAAACATATATAAAAATTTGTGATCTAAAAATTCTGCATATAAATGCACACTAAAACTACCTGTAAGACTCTCAACCAACACTGGATCATGAGTTTCTTTAGTCTCTAAGTTACCAATTCCCAGCTGTCCGTAATTGTTCTGGCCGCAAGCATAGACACCACCATCCTTGGTCAAAAAGAGGCAGTGGTCCCCACCTAACGCTACCTGTTTTACCTCCTTTTCCTTAAAGATGGGAAAGTTCACAACATCAACACTACCATAGAAACCCTGCCACAGAAAACAGCAGCCATCTTTTTCTTCTTTCTTGCTGTAAAAAAAAAATTTGTAACAAGTTATAAATGCCTGACTGATGCATACCCGTAGCAAGGGGGGGTTTCGGGGGGTTCGGACGAACCCCCTCTTGAAAACAAATAAGCACTGTTAAAGTCGATGTTCTGTTCGAATTGTGACTGTTAAAGTCGAGTTTGTTAGTCCAACGAACCCCCCTTTGGAAATTCCTGGCTACGGGCCTGCTGATGTACTTTTGACAATAAAAGTAAAGGAAACTAAGAACTTTTCACTATAATGACAATCAATGCATGTTCTTATGGTCTTATAATAGCTATTGTGTCATCCGGTTTCTTAGTGCAGAAGGTTATGAGCCTAATGCTTGGTGAAACCAAATCTAAACCTTAAAAAATTTCATAAGATTTGTATCTAATTTATGTTTCAATACATAAAATAAGTGTCTGCTGGTATGATGCATAACAATCATGTTAAATACACAACATTGTAAGGTGTCTGCTGCTAAAATTTAGTGAAATGAGTTAAAAGACAAAAAATATTATTATCACATGATTGTCAATGCCTAAAAGCATTGTTCGGCCTGGCTACGGGGATGCCTCAACACATTGTTCGGCCTGGCTACGGGGATGCCTCAACGCATTGTTCGCCTTGAAAGGGTGTTAAACACAATCTTCAGGCTTGACCAAAAGACCTCCAACCAACGCTTGTAAAATTGCTTTCAGGTATGTACGGTACAAGCCAATAGAATCCAAATTGAATTGTTAGTCTTGTATGATTTTTAATTTCAGTTTCTTGTGTATAATTCGGAGTTTAGTATGACGTCCATTATCACTGAACTAGTATACATATTTTTTAAGGGGCCAGCTGAAAGACGCCACAAGGTGCGCAAGTTTCTCGCTATATTGAAGACCCATTGGTGGCCTTTGGCTGTTGTCTGCTCTATGGTTGGGTTGTTGTCGCTTTGACACATTCCCCATTTCCTTTCCCAACTTTATGACTATGCGGTATTCATTGTTGAAGGCTGTACAATGACCTATAGTCATTTGGTCTCTTGTGGAGAGTTGTCTTATTGGCAATTATACCACATCTTCTTATAATATTATCATGTTTATATACCTCACACAGTCCTGATTATATCTACCTGACCTTTGATCAGCCATTCAACATACCGGTATATATAACATGGCCTTATTCCAATTGATAATTTGATTATTGTCTGATAGTTCTGCACTTCATAAATAAATATTTTAATATATTTATAATCTATATAAACATGTTTTCATATATTCTACTTCTGATCCGATAGACCTTTAATACGATTACCTGAATTAAAATCAGTCAACCTTGATAATAATATAAACGTGAAATTTTAATAGAAGAATCTAATTGTAGATATTTGACACTATTGCTTTCAGACATGAGATATAGGCGAACAATTTCAAATGTGTGAAATAATTTCGGTAAGTAGATAATTAGCAGTGTTGCATCACGAGAAAATTACTATAATTTTCTGCTTGGGACATTATAGATTTATTTATAATAAAATGTATACAGTTATGTAAGTTTCATTGCTTAATTGGGGGTGGTTCACATCAGAGCATGTAATTTTCTAAAATTAAAAATGTTAATTTTCCTGGAAACCAGCAATTTTGTAGTCTTTATTTTTATTCGTGAATAATCACCATTAAATAACTTTTCTTGAGTAAATTGCTAGATTTTGTAAGTCTGTATGCTATTATCTACATAAAGAAGTTTCAAACTGAAATATTGGGAAGGCCTTATTTGAATACCAAAAAACAATTTAAAATAAAAACATACCACACATATATATATATAAACTTATTTATAAAATTTTTAAAAGCTTTTAAATTGGAAGAGACCTTTCTTTTATTGATATTATATAACCATTCTTATAGGTTGGGGGCATTATCTTGACCAATTATATGACAAAAATTACCTGAAAGACAGAGAGTGTCATAATCAAAAGGGTACTGCAGACACTGGTCCGAGTTCAAGCTCAAATTAGACAGATTCTTTTTGTAAGATCTTCAGTACAGCAGCAAGGGTTTCAATAAATGTTTGATTATAACTATAACAAACCAGTTGAGCAAAAGGCCTTTTTGAACCCTTACTTGCTTGCAAAGGTTGAATTTGAGAGAAAGATCAGAATCATCATGCCTCACAGCCACAAAGATTTTAAGCATGATTATCATACTCAAGACTCAATATCTGTTACCTTTCAAAATTCTGGATTTGGTGTTTCAGGCACAAGTTTTGTTTATGAAGTTCAATTATAAATACAATGTACTGAGTAAAGTGTATGACAACACAGACATAGAGTCCTCTGACCTCCTCATAAGAAAAGTTCAACCTTTTCATAAGCAGAACCAGAAGGGGGGGGGGGGGGGGGATTTGGTTGATTATATATATATAGGGAATCACTGAATAAAATTGAGAAAGGAAATGGGGAATGTGTCAAAGCGACAACAACCCGACCATAGAGCAGACAACAGCTGAAGGCCACCATGACTTGACCTTTAGGTCAGTCAGATCAGCCCCCCTTTTTATGAAAAGTTCCGCCACTGCTTTTTCAGAGGTCCTAAGCAAATTGGTCCTATAAGTAAAATAGGTCTAACATCTGATAACTTGAGGCTACGAGACAAGAATTGATAGTTGATCTGAAGTGAAATAATTGTGTTTTTCTGCAATTTACATGATTTTTTTTATAACAGCCTACACAATTATTTTCAAGATAGCTTTCATAGTCAGCAAGGTGAATTTTCTTTAATCGTTTACTGCCTACAGTGAGTAAAAGTCAATATAATAATGCACTGTCATTATTTTACCATTATCTGATTTTAAAATGTTTTAAAAATCAATAAAACGTAGACATGAAACAATGTATAACATTTCTTATTCATTAAATTGATCTTCTTTGAAACAATAAGTCACATATTTCTTTTTGTTTAGACTCATTCATTTCATAATAAATGAAATGGAAACATTTTTAATAATGTGTAAAAATAGCATTTGACAATAGGACACCTAAATTGTGAATTGTTTAAGAAATGTACACACCAATATAAAAAAGGATATGTATGATTGTCAATGAGACAACTCCTCACAAGAGACCACAATGACACAAAAATAAACAGCTATAGGTCACTGTATAGCCTTCAACAAAAGCAAAGTCCATACTGCATATAGTCAGCTATCAAATTTTAAGGCCCTGAAAGGTATTTTTAAAAACTTTTAAATACAAAGAATTATTGGGTATTCAGACTGTAGTAACAGCAACCCAACAACAAAAATAACCATAAGACATCAAGAATGCAACACATATGTCTATAAAAATATGTCTAGCTATCTATAAATTTCTAAATTTTGATCTTTCTTGGAAAGACTACTTAGCTTGCAATATCAACAAATTTAAACAATGAAAAGTTGGTCAATTGGTTAATTCATACCATTAGTAATTTTTATTGATAGTATATGGGAAGCCAATGCAGACAAAATTGTGTTTATTCTATAAATGCAAATTTAAGCATGTCGATGTACATAAGAAATTGGATATTTATTTACACTCTAATTTGATTGGCACTTCTATTTAAATTTGATTTAAATGAAGCAAATGAAACGTGATATTAATATTTATTTAACAGTACTTGCAGTGTTTTTATTTCTCTCCTGGGGACACATTTTGTAACAAATAAAGCCTTTTCTATTGTGTAAGATTAAATAAATCTTATAATATAAAGCAATTTAGTGTGTTTTTTGGTTTCTTTAATTTTGAAAATTATATATTAATGTCCTGTATAAAATGGTTATTCTAAACCATTAAATGCAGTCTTCTATCAACTAAATCTACCCATAGAGTCATATATGGTTTGAAAGGATCTATTAGCTCCTGATAATTGGCTGCTTTTTTATTAATATGAAGAAAGGTTCAGAGTCAACATTTTCCAATATTTCATTTCATTTGACACATCATTTGTTGCTCATTTCTTCTAGAAATATGTGTATATTCTACTTATATGTGGTTAATCTAAAATAACACAGATATACTCTGTGTGCATGTCAACCCATCCTCATATAAATGAAGAATGGCCTATTATAAATATAGATGTTTTTTGGTGTTTTTCTATATTGTATCATTGATTTTAGTGCATATAGCCAACATCTGCTTTTTATTTATGTCTAGAGAATTGAAGTCAGCATTTTGCAATATTTTTGTTTGTTTGACGAATAAATGTTTATATGATATGTGAGTCACATGATGGGACTATTGATTAAGATCATTGTTGGATTTTGGGATTTTTTTGTTATCATTTTTTTCCAGTGCTCTTTCATTGACCTCTATACCCAACATTATGTCTATTATACATAAGGACCATATTTTTGAAGACCATATGTTGAATTTTAGAAATCTTTCCAGGAACTTTATGTTTGTTGCCCAGAGCAATTCTTATTGATGATATGCTCACTAGTAGCCATCATAGGCGGATCTAGGGGGGGCCTGAGTGGCCCGGGCCCCTACTTTCGTGGGAAAAATTTGGTTGATTATAAAGGGAATCACAGAAGCATGACTGGAGTGGGCCCCCCTTAGGTCAGTCAGCGGGCCCCCCTTAGAAAAGTTCTGGATCCGCCACTGGCCATGAGCTTTCAGATGACCCTCCCTAACTTGCAAACATATCTATTAAATAAAATTGAAAATGGAAATTAATGGGGAATGTGTTAAAGAGACAACAACCCAATCAAAGAGCAGAAAACAGTCCATGGCCACCAATGGGTCTTCAACACAGCAAGAAAACCATGCCCATTAACGACTAATAAAAGTTAAGAATCTGACATTCAAATGGAAGTTTTATAACTATTAAAGTCAGAGTGTCATGACCCAAATTGACCCCCTCAGAGACCTTCTGGCTTCTGGTCTAATGTGTGTCTAACATCTCTGTTTTAATATTTGTCTCTAGAATTAATGACAACATTTAAATGCAGGTTTTACTGTAAACAGTATTGACACAGACAGTATAATTGGTTAATACTAGATTCTATTGACTTTATTCATTTGTGAGAAAATGTTCTGAATACAAATCGTGTGTGAAGGATGGCAAATAGTATTCAACTTTTAATATGTATTTCCTTTCACAGTAATACTTAGTCAATAACATTTTGTAAATATTTTTGAGATTTGTACTTTAAAGAGGAGCATAATTCAATTTCTACTTCAACAGTTAGTTTAATAGTTAATGGAATCTCTCTCCATATATAAATGAGGAAATGTAAACTGAAACATTTTAAATGAGTTAAGTATGCACACTTCGCCCTGCAATCTGATTAAAATCAAACCTCTCAGCACTCATGTTTTCAGATATGTGACATTGCATATCAGAAAACTTAAGCGCTGAGACATTTGATTTTAATCAGACTGCACTTTGCCAAAAATATCCATGAATATAAAAATTTTCCTCAATTCAAAAACATTGGTACCCTTAAAAAAAGATAAATTTACATGAGTGTACTTATAAGTTCAAAGAAGTGTACGTAGAACCTACATTATTACCAATATCTGTGTTTAAAATCTGAGCCATTACATAAAAAAGACCTCAAGTCATAAATATACCATAGGTCTATATTGGATTGTTTTATAATAAAGGTATCAATAGATTGATCAGAGACTGGCCCCTGAGGGCCCATCTTGATAAGATGGTGTAAATGGTATGTAAACATGGTAAAGGCTTGTTAACTATGTTAATTACATCAAAGTCTGACTGAATATTTAAAAGGTGATACATGTCTCTTATAGTAGATTTCAGAGATAGCTGTTGTTTTCAATATGGAGGTTGAAAAAGTACCATCACATGACATTTTCAATGCATCTGAAAATCTTGCAACAATAAATGTTCCCATTGATTGTAAGCAGTATACTGATATGTTCACTACTCATAATAATGGACCAACTTTAAACTCAAAGATTATCTTTATCCTCCTTAATTCTTTTAAACCTTTAAATACACCTGTAACTATAATGTTTTTATAAATTATACAGATAGACAAAAAATATATCTTCGGAAATGTGCAGCTACTTATAGCCTCTAATTCACTTCATCAATATTTATTTACATTAATTAGGAATAAAAGAAATACATTGACCTACATATAACAAACAATAACTTCTTTTTTCGATAACACCTTTTTAAGAAATGGACCATCGACCTACAAATCGGTTTATCTAACAATAGACATGCAAGACCTTTAAATACCGTTCTATCAAAACATTTCAACAAATACACCCCTTAATACACACAAACAATAGAAGGAACTAGACAATCTGCTTTGTTAGATATTTGTGTACTGTGGTGTGGTGAACTTTTGTTCTTTGTTTTGAAGGAATATTTAAAGCAATAAATTTGTTTAGGTAAGTGTAAAATGTAATATCACTTTCTAGTTTTTCTATATTTTCTAGCTTTTGTCTTATAACCAAAAAATAATAATTGTACTACAAAAGAACGTACACTTAATTGTCATCTTTAGAAATGTTTAATTTTTTTAATATATATCTTATAAATTATACAAATTATTTCAGCTAGTAATTCAAAACCTTAAACTTTAAGCACCAATAAACCGGAGACATTTTATTATAAATCAATTACCCCCCCCCCCCCTCCCAGAACCAACTCACTCAAAAAACTTTTTTTTGTTAGAAAATTTTTTCAGAACAGAGTCTATGAGTATAACGTAGCACCCTCCATTTCTTCGAAATTGGTCATGTTAAACACTAACTTCTTATAATGGATGAAAAAAGAAACAAAAAAACAAGTTTATTAATTCAAAAATTCACATAAAAATAAGAAGTTTTCCAATACCCCCTTTAACATATTATCTACAATTTTTTTTTCAATTAAAGAAACAAATAGCTATTTACAAACAAATATATTTGTACCCCTCTAACTCTGATCTGAAGATAGCGATGTTTATTTATTTTACCTGTTATGCTAATTGTTCTTTTAAAACTACTGAATCGTGGCGACATTTCATTTGAGAACTTGGCTTGAATGATTTTAAACACAATTTCAAAAGAGCGCTATATATACTACTACATGATCTTGTTGGATTAGGTATTGGCTATAATATAAAAATCTGGATAAGTGTCAAAATGAGAAATTTATATATGTCTACATGTAAGTAAATTCTTAACATTTTTATTTTAAATTTTTATATATTTTAAGACTGATTTTCTAAAATTATCAAATTTTCTGTTAAAGACTTTTCTCGTTTTTTATATAGATTAGACCGTTGGTTTTCCTGTTTGAATGGTTTTACACTAGTCATTTTTGGGCCTTTCATAGCTTGTTGTTTGGTGTGACCCAAGGCTTCTTGTTGAAGACTGTACTCTGACCTATAAAGGTTTTTGTTTTACAAATTGTAACTTAGATGAGAGAGTTGTTTCATTGGTGCTCATACCACATCTTCTTTAACCATCAAGGCATTTATATATTTTTATGTATTGTTGTAGCAACAATCCTTAACTCTTAAATATTTTTTTTGGTATTTTATGTTTATTTTATTGCCATACTTTTCATTGCTGACAAGATATAATTGCATTTATATATTAATTTCTTCAAGTTCAGCCTCGAATGCAGGAGGTCCTGGAGTTCAATCACCAGCAACGTCAAACAATTATAAGACTTGAAAAATGGTATTTGCTGTAACCTTGTGAACCAGCACAATAAAAATCTAGCTGGAAAAATGCATGTTAAATACATGTTCTTAAATTGAATATGCATTTCAATTGTCTCTAGAGACTTGACAATCTTAAACCATCCATCACAGTGACACCATTATCAAATTTAAGACAACAGAGGGGGTAGAGTGTGCTACTGTTTGTTCAAATATTCAATCAATTCAAAAAGTAAAGTGACTGCCAATCACCAATTGTTCTAATGACAATCACCTCATGAGAAATTTTTTACATTTGATTGTGCCACCTTTGGGCTTTTTCAAGGTGGCCAGTTTTTATTGGTGGGGGAAGCTGGAGTGCCTGAGACCATGACCTTCGATAGGAAAACTGACAATCCTATTAAATGAAATATTTTATAGTACATGCATATATATGAACATTGATTTTTTTAGATAATCTTGATGTATAGTATATTTTTGTATTAAAATATATTTATTCTTTCGCAGGTAATAAAATATTGAATGTGTACTATATAATTTTCTGTACCATTACACATATTGAGTTTGAATATTAATTTATTACAAACGGAGATAGAAATTCAATTTCATGCTTAATAGATTTGAAAAAGATTTGTATATTAATGATACATTCTATGAAAAAAATTATTGAATGTGCATGTACCGTAACACATAATGAGACATATTGATTTTGAAAACTAATACTATAAATATTTCATAACAAAAAGAAATATAAATTCAATTTAATGCTAAATAGATTTAAAAAAAGATTTTAATTCAGTTTCCAATTTTTAAGGATTAAACATCTATCTCATTCAATTGTTCTCCTAAATTTTCGATTGAAAATTTCACTGCATTGGTTTTATGATATGCGAAGCATAAAGAATTTTAACAGTGGGAGATAAAAGGTTACTGAATTATTGATTTTAAAATTCATGCAGACGGAAGAATATTTGATAAGATTTGAATAAAACTGAATTGAAAATTGAGTAATTCACAAATTTTTGAAAAGAAAGCCACAGTCATTTGCATTTTTTAATCAAAATATAGATTGTTACGGACATTTTGCATTTTTATCCTTCTTTTTAAGCTAGTATTTGTATTCAGAGAGATCAATGTTAAGCATGTTAAATGCATCTTTAAGAATTATTCTTATTAAAATATTCTTTGAAACTCAGTTAATAAATTTAAGGATTTCAGTTTAGAAAACTTTTGGGGTTAACTCAGCATGCATTCATAGGCTTTCTTTCTTTAAAAGTGTTTATAAAATTAAAGGAAAAATATTGTAGATTTATTATTTCATGCATATGGGGTACCAATTTTCGTTGCTTTCATGAGTATAGGGAAACCCAAAATTTAAACGTTTCACAAAATATGAATTTTTCTTCATGCTTGTATACAAGCTATTGAAATCCACAAAATCAATAACCTTGAAAATACAATTTTCCTAAATCCACAAAAACTGGAACCCTCTGAAATAAATGAATCTACAGCATGCAAAAGTAAAAAGAATGAAATATGTATTTTACCCCTGTTCTGTTGTTACGATCTTAAAAAAAGGCCATTTCGGGTGGCAAGCAGGGTTTACCTTTCTATGATTTTGAAAGTGAACTGGCCTATAAAAAAAGTTATATGTTCATTAGCTCAACTGATAAGTTCATGTTTGCCCTACTTCCAGTGGCAACTATTTCATGCATGCTCAGGATGAGAACTTGATTTCTATAAATACTAAGGTAACATTCCACAATTGTGTGTTGATTGGGTTGATATGCAGAAAATCCAGCGACTCCTGGAAAAAGAGGGTAAAGGATAGGGACAGAAATGTGTTTTTTATACACTGATTCTTTGTTGAAACAAAATGCTATGAAATAGTCATTTCTCAAATGCATTTAAACAGCATTTTACTATACAAAAGTATAAATTGGTATAATACAACAGAGAAAATACATCTGATGAGTTTATTATATAATTTCAATCTTCAATTTTGGGGGATTTCACTTCATGTAAATTTACCTAGACATTTTCTGTTAATTGTTCAACTTGACTATGGCACCAATTTTCTGTATTTCTTCATCTTATTCTTTAAATCATATCTTCACACTGCAAAATCAAAGAAATATCTTATTCCATAATTAGAATGATCAGATTTTAAATTGAATGATTTTACCATAACTTAAGGAGGTAGACCTAACTTAAGGGAAATAACTCTTAAAATCATCAGTACGTTTGTGTCAACCATTTTCAAAAATATATTCTAAGCTTCCAGGTTACATAGATTATTTTCAATCTGTTTCAGGTAAATGCTTAAAATACATTGATGAACTTGTCTTTAACAAATGCTTAACTGATTTCCAGAGTTATCTCCCTGAACCAAAGTCTACCCCCTTAAATTGATATAGAAGAGAATATTTGGCTTTCCCATCTCCAGCGTAATATGAGGCAGGCATAACCTGTGAATGGGGACGAAGTCTGTATGTATTATTTTCTTAATTCAATCATGTTGATAAAAGAAACCGAAATACCGTACGTAACGTTCCCGATTTTGGTTCTGTTGTTAGGGAATTAGCTGTGACGTTCTTTAAGTTATGACGTCATATTCGATGTAAACAAAAGAAACGCTTTCATCAGGGAACGTAACGGTTTTTTTTCATATCAAACAATTATTAAAATTGAATTTGTATTGAGATCCAATCTTATGTTTTACTAGACTGATAAATATAAAAAAAAAAAATCAAAGTCTCATGCAAACAAGACAGATTTCTGCGCAAATGCGGGAAAACCGGAACAGGAACTAGATCTGAAAAAAAAACGTTAACGATTTTGAGTTCATTAGTACAATGAAAAATTCGGGAAATTTTCCCAGATTTTTTTTTTTTTTTTTTTTTCATTGATTTTTCTACCGTAATTGGGGACTTCGTCCCCATATTACCAAGAGATTCATGGGCTTACATATTTTCACCAATGGTCATACATTGAAAAGTACATTTATATGAAAATAATTCTTTAAGATCCAAAGAACTTTGACACTATTTTCTGATCAACAATTAGTCTTTCAATATATTTGGTATTCATTTCTTTTCCTGGGTACTTATTTTCAAGGAATGATAAAAATTATATATTGGTGGTTGTTTGGTTTTATAATTTTAACAAATTCTGTTCCAAATCCTTCAAAAAACATGTCATTTGTTGAGTATGGAAAATCATTTTGTTGTACCACATGTACCTATACCCACACAATCCATGAAAATATGATAATTATAGTACCCCAAAAAGAATGATGAATCCACAGTATGGGATTTAATGACACAAGGCAAATGTAAAATGTTGCAAAAAGGCAAAGATCAAGATTAAACCAATAATTATCAGGTAGATTTCGTTTTGTCATAAAACCAATCTGTAATTCTGTCGAAATTTTTAAATTATTTATCGTGGGAAAATAACTAGTTCTGTTAATCATGTTAAAAAGATGGGAAGAATTGAAAACGATATATGTTACAATATCATTTAAAAGAAATTGGTCGATTATTACTTAGTCACATTCATAATTAATGACATATCGTGATGCTGCCATGGAATAATTGCTTACCTAAGCAATTAAAATATATGTAGGTAGGTAGATGCCAAGTTCAAACTTACAATTAAAATGTCCAACTTTTTTTTTTTAAAACTCGATTTTGATTTCTTTGTAAACTTCAAGACATGATGATGGAACAGAAAAAGTAAAATTTCAGATAAAATGGGTGCAATTTTAGATAAAATTTACAGCTTTTTCCTCTATAAAATTAAATTAATGTCAAAATGGGATTTAAAGCTTGATTTTCTATGAATTGAATGTTCCAGTTCAAAAGGTCCATAAATTCTTCAGCGCTTGTTGCTGCAATCATGGTAATGGTATCTACATTTTTTATTCTTTTGGTTTTAATGGAATATATTTTCTCAATGAATTTGTTAACAACTTGTCTACCATGTCTACATTTGTGTTAATTTAGACATTTTCATATTGTTGAGCGTTTGTCAGTTTATAAAAACCCTGCTGTTTGGTGTGAGCCAAGGCTCCGTGTTAAAGACTTTACTTTGACATATAAAGGTTTATTTTTACATATTGGACTTGGATGGAGAGTTGCAGTCTCATTGACACTCATACCACATATTCTTGTATCATTATATAAGGCAACCTTAAATTGTATATTTGGTTGTGGAGTTGATGTCTTATTGATATCATATCTGATACCAAAGATTTAAACAAAAACAACAACTGATGACCCTAGTTGTGACTTTGGCAAGACAAATCTACATAAAGGGTCTGGTTTGTAAAAAGTAGATATATATTAAAGAAATGGAGAAAAAAATAGCAACTAGAGGCTCTAAAGAGCCTGTGTCGCTCACCTTGGTCTATGTGAATATTGAACAATGGACACAGATGGATTCATGACAAAATTGTGTTTTGGTGATGGTGATGTGTTTGTAGATCTTACTTTACTTAACATTCTTGCTGCTTACAATTATCTCTATCTATAACAGTACTTTCTGTGGAAAATGTTATTGAAAATCTTCAAATTTTAAGAAAATTGTTAAAAATTGACTATGAAGGGCAATAACTCCTTAGGGGGTCAATTGACTAGTTTGGTCATAGTGACTTATTTTTAGTTCTTACTTTGCTGTACATTATTGCTGTTTACAGTTTATCTCTATCTTTATAATATTCAAGATAACAAAAAAACAGCAAAATTTCCTCAAAATTACCAATTCAGGGGCAGCAACCTAACAACCAATTATCTGATTCATCTGAAAATTCCAGGGCAGATAGATAGTGACCTGATCAACAATTTTACTTCCTGTCAGATTTGCTCTAAATGCTTTGGTTTTTGAATTATAAGCCAAAAACTGCATTTTACCCCCATGTTCTATTTTTAGCCATGGCTGCCATCTTGGTTTGTAAGCTGAGTTACCGGACACATTTTTTTAACTAGATACCCCAATGATGATTATGGCTAAGTTTGGTTAAATTTGGCTCAGTAGTTTCAGAGGAGAAGATTTTTCTAAAAGATTACAAAGATTTACGAAAAATGGTTAAAAATTGACTATAAAGGGCAATAACTCCTAAAGTGGTCAACTGACCATTTTGGTCATGATGACTTTTTTGTAGATCTTATTTTGCTGAACATTTATTGCTGTTTACAGTTTATCTCTATCTATAATAATATTCAAGATAATAACCAAAAACAGCAAAATTTCCTTAAAATTACCATTTCAGGGGTAGCAACCCAACAACGGAATGTCTGATTCATCTGAAAATTTCAGGGCAGATAGATGTTGACCTGATGAACAATTTCACCCCTGTCAGATTTGCTCTAAATGCTTTGGTTTTTGAGTTATAAGCCAAAAACTGCATTTTACCCCTATGTTCTATTTTTAGCCATGGCGGCCATCTTGGTTGGTTGGTCGGGTCACCGGACACATTTTTTAAACTAGATACCCCAATGATGATTATGGCCAAGTTTGGTTAAATTTGGCCCAGTAGTTTCAGAGGAGAAGATTTTTCTAAAAGGTTACTAAGATTTACGAAAAATGGTTAAAAATTGACTATAAAGGGCAATAACTCCTAAAGTGGTCAACTGACCATTTTGATCATGTTGACTTATTTGTAGATCTAACTTTGCTGAACATTATTGCTGTTTACAGTTTATCTCTATCTATAATAATATTCAAGATAATAACCAAAAACAGCAAAATTTCCTTAAAATTACCATTTCAGGGGCAGCAACCCAACAACGAAATGTTAGATTCAACTGAAAATTTCAGGGCAGATAGATCTTGACCTGTTGAACAATATTACCCCCATGTCAGATTTGCTCTAAATGCTTTGGTTTTTGAGTTATAAGCCAAAAACTGCATTTTACCCCTATGTTCTATTTTTAGCCATGGCGGCCATCTTGGTTGGTTGGCCGGGTCACCGGACACATTTTTTAAACTAGATACCCCAATGATGATTGTGGCCAAGTTTGGTTAAATTTGGCCCAGCAGTTTCAGAGGAGAAGATTTTTGTAAAAGTTAACGCAGGACGACGACGACGACGGACGACGACGACGATGGACGACGACGGACGCCGGACGCCAAGTGATGAGAAAAGCTCACTTGGCCCTTTGGGCCAGGTGAGCTAAAAAGTAAGAATGGGAAATAATGGCTAAAAGAAATACAGAAAAGAGACAAATGGCCTTACAATTAAAGAATTTAGAAACGAAGAACCCCAATTAGACCCCTCAATATGAAGCAGGGTTAAATTATCTAAGTTATTGGAGTACTTTTAACTCTCTCTTATTTCTACTTGATCAATACAATAACAAACGTCACAGAGACTTAGCTGTCATGTGATTTCTCCCACATCCTAGTACCCATTTAAAGATGAATAAAGAATTCTCCCATCGCCAAATGTACCAATGAAAGATGAAAAATTAATTCTTCCCATAGCAGTTAAAACCCACAGCCAAATGCTATTGAAAGATGAATAATGTATCTCTATGGCTGTTCAAACTTCATTAAAAATGCAAAAACATGTTTTCACAGAAAAAACATTTTATGTCAAGGACAAAATGACTTGTAATAGGTGATGCATGACATCATAGTCTATGCCTGCATACAGGTGCATACACATATTTACATATTTTCAATTAACTGAAGCAGATTATATATACAACCTTCTAACGGTATGCATGACTTTCTTTTAATTTTACCTAATACTAATGTTAGTTCTACTTGAGTAGAAATAAATTGATATATTTTAATACCATTGTTGAACGATATTTAGAAAAATAAATATTTTATATTTTTTAGGTTAAGTATATTTTATTTCCTGTTTTCATGTTAAATTTTAAGGACATATACACTTAAATTTAATTTTCAGTAACATGGCTGGTATTTTTTAAAGTCTGTTATAAATATTTTGCTAGCAATCAAAATAGTTCTAAAACTTCTAAAAAGTTCTAAAGTTAAATGAATTTCAGGTAAAATATTTTGAATTTTTTGTTACTTTTCTTATATTTCATTATATATACTTTTCATTCTGAAAAAAACTCCAACATGTTTTATTTTCCAACCACAAAATTCTAGTTTTTTTAAAGTGTTTGTATCTTCAAAGCTGTGAGCGTATAAAGCTATCTTTATTTTTTCCATAATACATCAATAATACAATTCTGTTTATTGGCCTTCAAGGATGTAAAATGTTATGATTTCATTATTTATTTTGCAGTCAAAATATATTTAACATGTGTACCAATTTTGTACATAAATTAGGCTAAGTTTAGTAAGTTTTCTTATTTGAATTGTGGTGCATTTGTCATTTTATGGCCTTTTATAGCTGACTATGCTGTGTGGGCTTTGCTCATTGTTGAAGGCTGTATAGTGACCTATAATTATTAACATCTCTTGTGGAAAGTTGTCTCATTGGCAATCATACCATATTTTCTTTTTTCTATAATAAATAAAATAAACCCAAAATGCAGTCAAAATTCACATTTTGCCTGGCCTAAAAAATGCAATTTAAACCTACAATTGTGCTACCTTAGTAATCCTGTTTACATATATTAGATTTTTTGAATGGAAGTGATGAACAGGATAAACTAAACAGTTCTATCTACTCAAAATGTTTATTTTAGTTTTAATAAAAAAATGTAATTAAAAATGGATAAACTCGAAGTTTGAAACACAAAATGTTATATATTGTTTATAGTAAAATAAAGTTTCTGACGAGCTAAAATAACAATTACTGGAATTAGGTTCTCACAAATAAATGCCTCAACCGTATTTAACCGTATTTATCCATTGAAAGAACATTAGCGAGTTCAACAAAGCTAACAATGGCTTGGAATGTGAAATTAAAAAATAAAATGTTTTTCTTATTGTTGGGAAAAATAGGCCGTAAAAATTAATGACTTGGAAACCGCACTAAAAATTAAAGTTTGAGGGGATTATAAGCTATTATAACAGGGGAGAGAAATGGTGGCATGTTTGTTTGATTTTTATTCCTTTTTTCTGTCATCTTAATGTAGTTTTTAACTTTATCCGCATAAAAAATAATAATAAACAGAAGGACAGTTTGACATTGAAACCAGTAAAAGTCAGGAGCAGACTTGACCTTTTGCTCAATTTCTATAAACTGTTTACCGGGTACAAATGTACGTACTCAGGTACTGTGAATTCATTATGATTTGAGGAATTCCAATTCTCTAAGTTTTTTTGGGTATGTTTAGCTGTCAACCACAAATTTAAATGTTCACTTAAAGAGAAATTTTGGATAGGATTAATATGCAGACTTGGGCAAAACCATGAAATCAAACACCCACAAAATAAGTACAGACGGAAATTTAACAGAAAATTTAATATTTAGGTATTTTAAGTGCATTTTTGGTTTAGTTGGTTGAAGAATATCTTAAGTTTAAGAATTTGTGTTCAGAAATGAAGTTCTTTCTGTTTTTTTCCAGATGGACTTCAAATTGCATAAAGAAACATGGGACCTAGCCAATACAAGGATACTAGTCTTGTAGAGACCCAGGGGAGTGTAAGTCCAGTGGGACAAACAATGGACCTGACGGATGACATTGAAAAGATAGAATTAGACCTAACTGGATTGGACACTAGTGATGAAAAAACTCGCTATCGCCAAAATACCACAAATGGTGGCCAACAGATAAGTCCAAGAGCTGCTAAATACAGAGATGGAGGCTCCAAAGGGAAGTTTGCAAAATACATTACAGTTCCTGAAGATAACACTAACAAATCCTCACCAAAAGCACATAATTCCCTCAGAGGTGCCCCATCTATGATTTCTGGGCATGGTACAACAAGGTCTAGAGGAGCACCATCATTTGTTGGAAGTGTGCCAACTACCAGTTACCATCCTGGACATGAAGGCACCATAAGGGGGCTGCCATCTTCTATGGGCACATTGACTGGAAGACGTAATCAACCTGCTTATAAATCTTGGAATGGTGCACTTCCAAATGGGCATCTACCGCATGGTCATACTCCTAGACCAGGAACACTTGCTTTTAGACGTGGTGGAACTGATCGTAAGGAACATTTAGTCCACCATTTTGGAATAGAAGTTGATAAACATATCAATCATAGATATTCCCCCGGGGAGGAGATTTCGGGGCGTGTTGTTTATGATGTCACAAGGAATTTAGAAATAAGATTCATTGAATTTCAAGTTATCGGACACTGTGCTATCACTACAATTAATAATATTACAAAGATTAAAAAAACAAAAGTTGACAAATTTCTGTGTAAAAGAAAATATATGGTAGGGACACCAGATGGAAGATGGACTTCACTTATAACCCCTGGACATTATGTATCAAGCTTTCGCTTTTTGCTTCCGTCAGGAATACCCTCAACAGTTCAATATGATGACAATAGAAATGGATTTAGTGCAGAGATAACATATATGTTGAAAGTTCGAATTTGTGACGAAGTAGGATCCGCTTCGGCAAGAAGCAATCATTCTTTAAATACGCTAGTAAAGGTGCTCCTATCAAGGAGACTAAATTTCACAGTAAGAAGACCATTTGATATTCATTCTGTACCCATGGGTCTCATGCCAATTATTCATACAGAAGACATTCAATTATCGTGTTCGGGAGTTGCAATAATAGATATGAGTCTAGATCGCACATGCTACTTAGCAGGCGACAACATCATTGTACATTTAGAGACTCAAAACAAATATGCCCGTAAAATCAAAAGTATTTCTTGTGAACTGGTTCAAAAAGTAACTGTTCTTGCCAATAAGTATCGAGCAACATACACTGTTATCTCGGTCAAGGAAAAAAATCCTCAAGGAGTTAAGTCACGACATAGTAAAGAAAAAATAATGAGTTACAACATAAACATGCCTACGCAGGTGTCATTTTTACCCAGCATTCTTCCAGGATGTCGAACATTACATGTGACATACACTATATTTCTAAGCATTAAATTCAAATTATGCAGTGGAAAATTAACAATGGAAATCCCCATAAGTATAGGACCTGCAACCAGTTCTTCAAACTTAGAAAAATACAATTCTGTTCCGAATTTCAATCGACCTGTACGCTTCCCTCATTTCAACAGAAATGGAGATAGCAAAATATCTATAGCTGGAGACCAGGGACCTCATGTTCATTCAAAGTTTTCGCATGAAGGGTGTGCTGGATTACTTTGCTGTTTTGGAAATGATGGAATTCGGTAAACCTGTGAAAACTTTAAATAGAAATGGAATTACATTATTATGATTTATAACATTACACTGTAATTTATTCAACAGTATTATCCACATAAAATAAAATACTATAATATTCTTCTAAAATTTTGAACTTTTAGGATCAAAAAGCTATTTAAAGTGCTCTACTTCAGAAAAAAAATATAAAGAGAGACTGAGTCCATGGGACACAAATCAGGGGCGGATTTAGGCGGGGGCGTGGCGGGCGTGCGCCCCCCCTAAAATTTGCAAAGCATGGGTTGTCCGGACGTAATAAAGTATCAGACGAAAGCAAATGTCGTCGCATTCAATCTGTTTAACATTCAAACAAGTATTACTATATAAAACAGTAATTTAACAGAATCATTTAACGTGATTACTAATCAATTAACTGACCTTTTGTTTATTTAAGTTCTATAAACATGTTACACTTCAAAGGAAGGTGTCAAACGCGGTACTGCGTTTGATGACAAATATCATAGACTTTTAGCAGTTAGAATAAAACAATTGTGACATTGTAGTTGCAGTTTTATTAAACAATTTCTTTGATAATCGAAGTTCAAAAACATCCCTACATCACTTTCCCACGAAGAAGGTGAAAGTGCCCTACCCGCTATTTGGGTAACCGGTTGGTTATTTCATCATGGCACGACCAAGAAAGCAGTCTCAGTTAGACTCTTTCTTAAGGAAAGATAAAGATTATGGTTCAAGCGAGAGGTTAGTTTGTTAATTTGACTCATTATTTAATATCTCTGTGACAATATATGATTCTCACTTGCAACATGTAAATTTTGCCGAAGCATGCATTAACGGTCAAGGCCTAAACCCGTAGGTACTACCGTATTACATGGGATCCCACGAAAATAAGCACAATGAATATTTTAAGGATGTCATTTTGATTTTAGTGGTTAGCGGCCATTTTTGTTTTTGTTTTACAGTATGTAAAAAGTCCAGCACGACCTCCGAAAATAGAACAAAAATAAAAACACGTATTATGAATTGACAATTAAATTGTACCTGTAATAATTTTCGTTTTCAATATCTTATATTGGTCAGATGAGCTATCATCATTTGCTTCGTCTCACTTTTTTATATGGAGAATCAGTTTGTGTACTCAGAATTGTTTCTATTCTACTTTTGTTCAGTCCCGTTTTCTGGTAAATATATAGAGGTAGTCAATAAACAGAAACTAATAGATTTTTTGTTAATATGGTTAATGTAGTCATTTAAATTATGCGGTTTTAGATTGAATCTTTAATTTCTCGCTCATTTTACCACAAATGTTTCTCGCCACACTTGTCTTGGCAAGATATCTATCTACATTGCACCCACTCTAGAAGAATATTTCAATAACTTAACCTCAAAAATTTTTCGCATCGCTACGCTCAGCGATTTTTTTTCTGCGCCCCCCTAACGTCAAATCCTGTATCCGCCCCTGCAAATGATGCCACTGCTTGCATATAAAATCATAAAAGGGACATAACTCAAGAACAGTAATGAGACACCTCACACATTCTGATTCATTGACATTGGAACTTCATCTGTGGTAATGAGCATTGTGTATAAGTTTTATTACATGTAATTGATTGGCAAACTAAACTAGCTAGAGAACTGAGACATCAGACTAAACCAACCATCAAAATTAAACTGCTCAAAGACAAAATGAAACAACAAATGGTCCAAATAGCCAGTGACTTGGTACATTTGGCACACCAACAAAATGTTATGGGGAAAACCAGTTTAACATGTACACAGACATTTCAATTTTAATATGTAAGAAGGGAGAGAGAAAGATTCCAAAGGGATATATAATGTTCATACAGACAAAAACTGACAGTGCAATGGCTAAAAAAAATACAACACCAAAATACCAGCAATATTTTGTAACATAAAAAAAACACCAAAACAAAAATAGTGAACATTTGGTTGGTATTGGTGTTATATAAGATCTATAATATTTCTTTGCTTTATTCATTTACAAGAAGTTTTCCTATCAACTTGATCAAGGAGAGCCAATTTAACTATTTAAAGACCTAATAATATAGGGTTATTGCACGAATATTGGGGAATATTGTCCCGAGCAGAATTTTATATTGCACGAGCTTGCAAGTGCAATATATGTTCTATGAGGGACAATATTCCCCGATATTCATGCAATAACCCTTTTATTGTATAGTAATATAATATTTAAAAGTAAAAATTGGTTTAAACTAAGATTTTGTCATTGATGATGTCATGAACTTTGAAGATTTATTGCACCAGTGCAATATTGGAATTTATTGCACGCTAACTTTTGGTTACTTTCTATGGGAAATATAATATTGCTATACAATAATATTCATTCTCGTTCATGGATCTTATGACAATTTTATAGTAGTGAACATATCAAATATTTTACATGGAACAATTTAGAGCAATATATATGATGCATAATACTTACTCAGGACACTTAATTCATGCAACATGTGCAAGTGGTCATGTAATTTTGTATTTATTTTAACAAAAGGTATTCCAATTTTCAACATATTCAAAAGTCAGATGTCAAAAAATTGTCATGTTTGCTCAGGTTAAAAATTAAAAGCTTAACTTTCCTAAAAATTTCAACAGAATAGACAATACATTTAACATGTTTAATGGAAAACATGGAAAAGAGGCAGTCATGGAATCTGTTTGAACTATTTACCATTTTCATACATTTATTTTGACAACGTTATGTTACCTCTGAGATTTACTAAAAAAACATTATTTATAATTTTACAACAATATTAAATTATTAGACATGGATTATCAAAATTTAATATTAAAAATCAAATGACAAATTCTTTATTATGGTATAAGGGAGATAACCAAATATAATTTTTGAGCAAAAAATTATTTTTCAAAATAATTAAAATTGAAAATGGAAATGGGGAATGTGCCAAAGAGACAACAACCTGACCATAGAAAAAAAACAGCAGCAGAAGGTCTTCAATGTAGCCAGAAATTCCCACACCCGGAGACGTCCTTCAGCTGGCCCCTAAACAAATATATACTAGTTCAGTGATAATGAACGCCATACTAATTTCCAAAAATATATTCATATGATATTTGGCAATTTGTATATAATGCATTATCCCTAATCATATCAAATAAATGGATTTTAGTATGAGGTACCATGATGGAGTCACTATATATCTATAGGTAAGCAGCAGAAATGCCAACACTTCCAGAACATCTGACTTTACAGCTTGTTTGTGGTAGTGTTTAGACTGTTCAGTTCTGAGTTTTCTGTACAGTGTCGAGTGGGCTGTTTGTCATGTCAGGTCCTTTTATAGATGATCAAATGGTGTGGTTTTTTCTCATGGTTGAAGGCTGTAGAATGACCCATAATTGCTAAATCCAAGACATTGTGATTCGTTTTGATGGTTGTCTCATTGGCAATCATACCCCATCTGACACCTGTTGTCTGGTTGTTTATACATTTTTTACAGTAAACTTTAACTGATAAGAAACAATGAATAAATAATATATATCAATTATATCATACTGACCCCATAAACCTGACTATGCAGTATGGGTACTTCTCAAACGACCATACAGTGAACTTGATATAGTTGTAAATTTCTGTGTTGTCTCCCTGGCAATCATCATGATCATACCACATCTTCTAATTCTTATATAAAAAGTTATAATTACCTCAGACAACTTTACAATCTTTACTACACATTTAATTCTTCAATAATCATTTTCCGCCTGAAAAAGAAGAAATAACAAATTAACAATGCAACTTTCAGGTTAATTTAACATTATTGAATAAATTCACAGTAGGGTATATGAGGGTGGTTTTTCACTCTTTATTACATCACTGTTTATGATTCCTTGTATTCCTTAGAATGTCAGTTTAAAGCAGTTGATCACTTCTGATTTGATGAAACAATTTATCTTTAATCTGACCTACAATCATCTGAAATAAAATAAGTTAAAATGTCATTTTACAACTTGCAATGTCATCAAAAATATATTTCAATATGTAATATCTAAAAGTCTTAATATACACATCCGTCTTGTACAATGTTGTACGTTTCTTATATACAAACTCATCATAGATACCAGGACTAAATTTAGTATACACGCCAGACACGCGCCTCATCTACAAAAGACTCACCAGCGACGCTCGAATCCAATAAAGCCAAAAAGGCTAAATAAAGTACGAAGTTGAAGAGCATTGAGGACCAAATTTCCTAAAAGTTTTGCCAAATACAGCTAAGGTAATCTATGCCTGAGGAAGAAAAGCCTTTGTATTTCAAAAAAATTCAAAAATTTTGTAAACAGTAAATTTATAAATATAACCATATCAATGTCACATTAAATGACAATTCATGTCAGCACAAATATACATGTATGTATATTACATCTTCATGATCTTCAATATAAAAAACATTAATAATTTACCTTTTTGAATATGTCATGTATGTATGCTGCCATTAATTTATAAAAGATGTAAAAGTTAAGTTTCACATCTATAATGAGATTATAATGGTTATCATGTATATATTCAGTGCAACAGGATCTTACGATTTCTTTCTCAAATAACACGTAACGTTTAATATATACAAGGAAGTGTAAGTATTTTAGAACCTAGGGATTAAAAAGTTTCAATTTTGGTCCACTGGGTTCATTAATTGATATAATACTGACAAATAGTATTTGAAATCAAGCCAATCTTAATGTGTAGAAGTTTAGCTAAAATCAAATGAAAATGGAAATGATGGACGTCATACTAAACTCAGAAATATATAATTAAACCAAAATTTAAAAAATGTACAAGACTGACATTGAAAGCCAGAGGCACCTGAACTAGGATAGGCACATTAATGTTGCGGGGTTTAACATGTTTTGCAAAATTTCAACACCATCCCCCCCCCCCCCCCCCCCCCAAAAAAAGTCCTTTAGCCAATGTATTATAAACAAACACACAGCATTATGCACAGTGAAACTAAGTTTCAAAAAGTCAAAGTATAATGTTCGAATAGGTTACAAAAAAAAAAAACCAAAAAAATAACAATGATATATTATAAATTAACAAAGGATTACTAGCATGTAGACTATTACTAGCACTATAGATGTATATGCATCTTCCCAACCTGGCAGTCTGATTAAGTCCAGCCCCTAATATCCACTTGTACTTTTGTACAAACACAATCGGGTATTAGGGGCTGGTTTTAATCAGACTGCTTCCAAAAGGTCAAATTGGATTTACATAATAAAAGGGGACAAAAAAAATAATGAAAATCCCTGTCACTTTAATTAAGGCATCACACACCCATTCGGTTTCTGGTCAGAATGGTTGATAATTGTCTCATGCACAATCAAACCACATTTTCTTATTTTTCATATCAAACAGGTACAGCACAGAACACACTTAATTAATCATTGTTAATACACATACAAAACTCATGTCTTAATATGTTTTTGGTTTGATTTAATGCAATAATATTATGAATATGTAAAATCTAATCTCAGTTTGCCCTTATGGGTTTAACTTTTTCTAACATGTGAAAAAATTTATAGCTTGGAGTTCCGTGTGAGCCAAGGCCCTGTGTTGAAGGCCGTACCGTGACCTTTAATGGTGTACTTTTATAAATTGTTACTTGGATGGAGAGTTGTCTCATTGGCACTCAAACAACATTTTCCTATATCTACTTATTACTAAATATATATAGCCTCCAGTTATTTAATGCAATAGTCATACATGTATTTTATGCAAAAACGGTAAACAACATAAAATTGAGATACTTACAATAGCATTGTGGTTCATTGATTTTCTTTGCTGCAAATGATTGCGCAACTTTACAGGTAAAATTTGTACTTTTATTCTAGGTTAATATGTTTTACAGTTGAGTAAATTAATCAATCTTTTACGCATTTCCTTATACATATACATGCATGTTTTTACAGAGACTAAATTAAACATCACTTTCATGACTTTGTTATTCTAGAGTCCATTAAAATCGAGAATATCATCTGAATGAATGTGAATTAACCATTAACTAACTTAACTAAAATGCAGTTTAGAATGAGTGTGATTCATATAAGTTTTGTACTTTTATCTATTTGTGGTTTCCAGAGGGAGGCATCTATTTTCAGAGGGAGGCATCTCTGCATCTGCGTATAGTGTTATTTTTCAAAATATATAGTTGATTGATTTTTGTTAGCTTAATGTCCAGATTCAAGTATTCCTTGCATATGAGAAAAGGGCAAAAAATATAAATAGAACAAATGGAACATGTGTAGTGTACAAGTGGTACATTTTGTGCAAATGATGTGTACACGTTATCTGTAGAAATTTTCTTAAACAATTAACCGGCGTGCAATTTAATAACTCAAATTTCTTATTCTACATATTCTATAACCTAAATTTTGAAACATTAAGTTTTAAGAGTCCAGTCAGTGGCATAAAGCTTGGTTTAGATTCTATATATTTGAGTGTGGCCTTTGTTAGTCTTGAAAGATTTTTAATTTTAGTTTCTTGTGTATAATTCGGAGTTTAGTATGAGGTCCATTATCACTGAACTAGTATACATATTTGTTTAGGAGCCAACGGAAGGACACCTCCTGGTCCGGGAGTCATGGTTTATATAATGGTAATAATATAAATTAACAAAAAAGTGTTATTTGTCAGACTCATTCCTCATTTCCATTCTCAATAATACCATGTTTATGTTAACACGGTTAAGCTTGACGTACTGAACATATAAATATTTATAAAAACAGTAAGATGTTTCCATATGATGATGTTATCAATAAATTTAAATTGTAATTATATAAACCATGAAATTATCATGATTATTCAAAGTAAAATGATTACACATTTGTACATACATGTAAGAATTATAATAATATATCTTCATAACTGCAAATACATTATAATAGTAACATAAACATGATAAACATGATAAAAGTTTAAAAAAAAATCTTACTGAAATTTTATTATGATTATTTTTATCCTGGATTGTTGATTTTCTTCATCACATTGAAATGATAATGTATTACATGTATTTCTACAGGTAAAATTGGTATTTATATCCTGATTCATATATTTATACAGTAACCTTAAATAAACTAATAACTCTTGAAATATTCCCAGTTAAAAAGAAATTTAAAAATTCATCTGGTTATTTTATTGATTGATTACAGTTTGTTTTGCATCCAGTGGCAAGTATTTCATGAATGTAAAGATGATCTTGGTTTTTTTTTTAATAAATTTATATCAGAAGAATATCAAAAGATTATTATTTTTTATATCATTAAAGTGCTGGTAAGCACTGGATGGTAAAGATTGCTTGAATTAACCAGTGGGAATTAAAATTGAACAATGCATTGTATAAAGAGGGGTGTAGGAGGGGTCCTGATCCCGAAATCCTGGGCTTTAAAATACAAAATCAGGAGATCCCAAATTTAAATAAATTTAATCCTGACATCCCGAAAATTCATAAAAAGAATTCCCAGATCCCAAAAGGGTCAATCCCGATATCCCAAGCTTAAAAACACTCGATCCTGGAGTCCTGATAAAGGTCCTTTCCCCCCTTTGTAAAGCATCGGTAGTAAGTGATTCATCTACAATTCTGGAGAAAGGAAGATAACTCTAATTTGAAAGATTACTTAACAATGACATCATTGATATTTTTAGAACAGATATGACATGTAAATGTAGATTCCTGCACCTTACAGAAGTTACAGATATATATGTAACATCATTTTGAAACTTGAATGTCTGATATAAAAAAGAAGATGTGGTATGATTGCCAATGAGACAACTGTCCACAAGAGACCAAAATGACACAGACATTAACAACTATCATACTATAGGTCACTGTACGGCCTTCAACAATGAGCAAAGCCCATACCATATGAGCATATATTTCATTGATAAATATTTCGCAATGATCATTGCACTACATTTTGTTTACATGTATCTCCAGGGGTCAAAATTAACTTGTAGCTCGGCTACTGGACTTGAAAATCAGTTAGCCCAGGCAACAAGTTAATCATGTTAATAGCCCACTTTATTTCACTATCACTGGTTAAAGGCGGCAAAGCCGGCTGAACTTGCTAGGGGGAGCATTTTAGACTTAAAATCCTGTATTCTGAGCATAACTGGAGGTGATTTAGATGCTTGGGAAAACGTAAATTGTGTCTTATTTTTGTTGAATTTAATCAAATTTCTTTCGTTTCACTGATATTATGTCATTACAAGCTACAAATGTATTGTCATCTTAAGGAGGCTCGAGGGTATAAAAATTTCAGAAAAAAATTAAACATTTGTTTTTCATTACAAATTTTATTTATTACCTTTTGCATGTTTTGTAGTTGTTACTTTATCATATGGTACATAACATTCAAAACAATTAATTCGTGTTGACCCATCATTGAAAAAGTTCCAAATTATCTCCCTTTGGTGGAAAAATGCCATTTTTTGGCTTTAAAATTGAAATATGGACCATAATTTGGTATTCGGCCTTTGGTTTCTTTTTGTATCCTTTTTTATAAGTTCTAAAATTTTAACTTTTATTTTGTGGGTTGTGTTGGTGTTAGAATAGTATGAATGGAACAATTGAGTTTTTCGAGAAAAAATTAATACATTTTGATTCACCGTTTACGTGACATGAAACCAAACAGGAAACCAATCTTTATTTTCTTTATTTTGCACAATATAATTCAAAAGGCATAAATAAACACCATTACTAGTGTTACTTGCTTCATGTTAATATTTAAAATCTATTTTCAATGTTATATTAAAGTTTTTTTAAAACCTGACAGGAAACCATAAGAAACCGAAAGCATTTTTTTAGTTTTATTTTATTGCAAAATCTGCTTAAAATAATCTGAACAGTATACTTTTTCTTAAAATCCATCTTAAATGTAACAGTATTATAAAACTCCTAAATATGTGCTTGTTTTGAAAACAATTAGTACAATTTATTCAGAATTTTCCATATTTTCTTCATTGATACAAGATACCATAATCGTTGTATCTTGATGTTTAAGCCAAAAAAATGTATTTATATTTGGTTTTGATATTCCAGTTATATACAATTTATTCCAAATCATTGGCAATGTAACATTCTTTAAATCCAGTAAAGAAAAAAACTTTTAACTTGGAATTAAAATCTTTAAAATAGGCACAATGTGATACTTGTGACCTGTCCACCATCTACATGGTTTCCACATTTTAACCTACTTTAGTGGGCTAAAATCAATAAAGTACTTCCTTTCAAGTCATGCATGGTAAAAGTTTACTTCTCCTTTGACAAGTTTATTGCGTTTCTGATAAGTGTTTGCAGAACATGAATAAAAAATATTAATTAAAAACTGTGACAAAGATTCCAACTTTGTACATTCCAAGTGTAACGGTATATTAACATGTATTTTTTATTAAATTATATTTATTCACCTAAAATATCCAGTAATATTTACTGCTGAAGTTAAATCAATCCAAAGAGCATTGGTACAATGATAAGAGACGTAATTTCGATTGATTTTTCCAAGGACTCTTCACGTCATTATCGGGAAACGAAGTGTGTTCTAACGTCTGTCAAATATGAAATCGATTTTGTCAAGTCATTGGGCATTTATTTTCACACAGGATCGTATGTAACATTATGCACATAGGAAAAATAACAGACCATCGGCGCAATCTCTTTGACAATTGTATTTTCCTCTTTTAAACAAGACGAAACAAGTCTACAGATTAAGTTTGCTAACATCCCGTTGGAAACAAAAACAATGTTTAGACCTAGTATTTCGTACATCCGGCCAGAATGGCGTTATCACATGTTAGTCACATGTTTCACGTATGACTGGAAATGATTAGAACTTAAGGACAAAAACAATTTTGATAAATAACTGGACTTCTGTTTCGTGTGAAATGTAACGCATAACGATAACGTAATTTTCTTACTCAATTATTACGAAGATCAAAACAAGAATGTAAATCATCTCGGATTTACCTGTTTGAACATCTCGCGAGAGTTCATATTTGCATATTGTTTTTAAGAATTCTATTACAACAAAGCAGATTACATCATCTAAAAATTGCGTTACGAAATCGGACACAAAAATCACGCCACTGTTCTTACATCTGCTACATAAATACTTATAGTTCTCGGCATTTTCTTCTCACTATTCTTATTGGTCGATGTTCTTTGTTATTTGAAAGCAAAAGTTACGAATTTGCCGGTGACGATTACCTATAAATCAGTCAGCGTTATGCTCTTCGGAAGCAAAAAATAACGCGAGAAACGACACAAAAATACGGTTGTAGAATCTTTGAAATTCGTATATTTTAATTTTTTTTCTAGGGAAGAGTAGCATACACTTGTATGTTGATAAAAATAATAGCATCTTTAGATGTAGTTGCAACTTTTCTTACAGTAATTCACATTTTATCACTTTTCTATAGTTATAGGAAACGGAGCCCAATAGCAAATTATGGTCCATATCTCTTTTAACTCATCGGTGACCTTTATTTTTTAATATAATTTCGATATATGCTCTACTTAAACTAAACTAGATATCATTGAGATGGGAGCCATCTCTGTGGGCGCCGCTGTGAATAATGTGCATTAAAAAATTGTATCTTTACCATAGGACATGGGTTTGTCAACTGAAATCAAAGTTTTTGACCTTGACCTTTGACCTATGAAGTTGTAAATAAATAATGACACACCCTTTGGTGTTGGTTTATAAACATGTCAAGCATAAACTTTGAAATGATAAAGGTTCTCAAGATATAGAGCGGACACGATCTTTACCATAGGACATGGGGTTGTCAACTGAAACCAAAGTTTTTGACATGGACCTTTGACCTAGGAAGTTGCACATAAATTATGACACACCCTTTGGTGTTGGTTTATATACATGTCAAGTATAAACTTTGAAATGATAACGGTTCTCAAGATATAGAGCGGACACAATCTTTACCATAGGACATGGGGTTGTCAACTGAAACAAAAGTTTTTGACCTTGAACTTTGCCCTAGGCAGTCGTTCATAAATTATGACACACCCTCTGGTGTTGGTTCATGTACATGTCAAGTATAAACTTTGAAATCATAACGGTTCTCAAGATATAGAGCGGACACGATCTTCACCACAGGACAAAGGGTTGTCAACTGAAACCAAAGTTTTTTTACCTTGACCTTTGACCTAGGAAGTTGCACATACATCATGACACGCCCTCTGGTGGTGGTTAATAAACATGTAAAGTATAAAGTATGAAATCATAATGGTTCTCTAGATATGGAGCGGACACAAAGTGTTACGGACGGACGGACAGACTGATCACTATAGGGGACCGCCTTTGGCGGGACCCTAATTATTGTAAAATTTGAGCGATTTCTGTAATAAACTTTTTTTTTATTTCGATATTACCTTTATTTCTCAGTTCAACAGAAAAAAAAACGCTTCTACAAAGATGTATGCTTCTTTGGAAGGCAGATTGTGAGCGCAAATGAAGGGTGACCACATTTTTTAATTTTATTTTTCTATTAACTATAAGATAAAGTTCATTTATTGAAAAATATAGAGAAATCCGATATAAATGATTTAGACCCGCGAACCCCCTTTAGTCAGCACCATTTAATTCAATCTTTACATCATAACTAATGATGATATCAAGTGTCAACTTCTGGAAGTGTAAACATATCCTGTTCAAATAGTTGGGACTGTCGTGTTGCTCATAATTCAATAGATATTATCATGTGATGTGTTTTCGTACTAATAACAATTTTCACTGCTTACGGTTTTCACTGTTGAGTTTTTATTCAGGTGTTTACTCAAATTTGATAAGCATGTCCTATCGAATGATTTGAGGTATCTATTTTTTTTTGTGAAGGCTTTCTACGATTTTTAGCCGTTTCCGATTACTTTGCGATTTTCGTTTGTCAAAATAACGGCGTCATATGTTTTCGTATGAATTAAAAATTGGATCAGTTCAGGGACAGGAAATGACTATATAATCCAGAAATTAGTATTTTCTAAAGTCGTGGTTCTGGTGATCGCTTGAATCATAATAAAGGTTATTCAATACTTTTCAGTACTAGTAATAAATAGTAAATAGTTTTAGGTTGGTGTTTCATATACTGAAATTGTTACATTTTTATTTATTTCCGATTGACACTTGGTTTCTAAAAAGGACATTATTTTTTTTGAAAACAAAATGCAGTTTTTAAAATTTAGGGTTTACTTAATGTAAAAAGTTAAGACTGTTTTCATCTTCATGTATCAAGGATGTATAAAAAGAATTGTCAATAAAATATTGAATAAATGGATTTTGAACAGCCATTTTATATAAGAACTCGAACCATGATAATTTTAACGCGCTTGTTTGTAATAAAAATGACCAAAAAAACACATGAAAGTCACATGTCTTGAAGATCCGATGTCGGGCAGGCAGACGATATAGCTATACTTCATGTAACTCCTGAGGCTCCTCAGAATATTGCTAAACAACTATTCTAGTGTGCCATATTTTTGGCATTGAATAAAAATGGCTAATCTGGTCAGTTTTATTAAATTTGTTCTAGCGTCTTTTAAAACGACTTTGAATATGTTTTAAAGATGTCAAATTGTAGTGTTGTTGTTGTTCCAAATATAGAAACTGAATAACCCGCCACAACATACGCGTGTGAAATCAAAACCGATGAAATATTGATGATACAAAAACATACGACATACGAAAACATATGACACGACGATAATAGAGGGTTGTACCTGCAAAGAAAAACGTGAAAGAAAATTGCCATTTCACAATGAACGAATAATTCAAAATCTCTTGTACATTGATCTTTTTACCAATTTCACGAAACACTTGAAAAACAAACATTTTTCACGGCTGCACATAACATATAGGCAAAACATCGTTGCAGGAAAATAACCCTTTACCACCCTCATAATAAATTTCCAGACATCTCAAAAAAGAAAGGATCTTGGTTACAACTAACGCATAAGAAAAGCCCAAACTGAAAACAAATATCAACATGAACACATGAACTTGTTCAATCGTTTCAAAGACTAAATTATAAATAAAGTCAGTAAGCAGTGCGTGAACTTCGAAAATTTCCATAACTGTCATGATTTTCATATTGGAAATTCTTTTTAGAAAACAAACATATCTATCTATTGCTCTACTGTCATAGCATAAACATATCTCTTTTGGATGAATTTGTACATGTAATACCTTCAGGATCTGAAATTCAAGGGACATCAACCATTTGTTGTTTTGGTTTGAACTCACGCGAGAAATTGCGAGAGCCGGTCTCACTAATTAGCGACAACAACAATTTTAGCGACAACAAGCGTCAACAAGCGACAAGAAGCGACAACAAGAATTATTTTAGCGACAACAAGCGACAAGAAACTATTTAGCGACAACAAAACATTTTTTTTAATTAAAATAAATTATTGCAATAAATATTAAAAGAATATGCAAAAGAAAATAATTTTAGCGACAAGAAAATTAAAATTGATAGAAAAAAATGACATTATTTACATAATATTTTATCATCTATTATGAATAACAGCCAGTATTACGTTTAATTATTGTATTATGAGATTACTTTTCCCAAGGATTTGTATAGTACTATACAAATCCTTGCTTTTCCTTTGTTTAGAACATATTATTTATCTTATAATTTGTTTTTTAAAACAATGAATTATAAGGTGTTGGTTCACTCGTCACAAATTATTTATTTTTCTGTGAACCCCTGCATCCGCACACGATCCACCTTAGCCGTCCTGCGTTGTAGTTACAACCGTCAGCCTCATGTCTACCGACCAGTTCCATTCTACCACCAACCTCACTGAAGAAACAGCCCATACCTCGAAGAAAAGAAAAACCCGCGACGAAGATATGGAAGATAATACAACCGCACCCGCAACCGCACCCGCTCCTACTACGATAACCATCCAAGAGAAAAACTTAGCCCACTTTAGAACCTTACGGAAATTGAACATTAAATTCATCCGCAGCATACCTAAGTACACAAAGTCAAAGTAATTCGGAATACCAGGCATTTTACTTAAAGAAAAAGGGAAGGAACCAGAACCAGGATGAACCACATAAACCACAAACCTAATTTACAAAGAAAAGCCTGATCCACGGACATTTTATTATCAAAGTTAATTTTTATGAACATATCTACCAAGATTTACAATTCCCAAAATTGCGGCAATCATACACTTCACCCTTTACTACCTCAATGGAAGCAGTACCTCCCTCGGAGCGATCCAGTTGAATTGGTACGGGATGGCCAATGGGGTGTTGTCCTATTTGGAAATGAACTGACATTTTATAAACCACTATGAGGACCTCTACACAGACGTGCAAGAATAGCAGCTAACCACATCGTTAATAACTTTATTGACTAACTTTCACTTTTTAATAACTTTATTGACTAACTTTCACTTTTAACTATACTAGATTCTTATTTTAATTTCACTTTCACTTTCTATTTATATATGAACCTCAATCACAGTGACTACGGAACATACCAGTCAAGATAAACATTTGTTTTTATTTCTATTTTTAACTTTTATTCTTGCTACATCATGAACACTGTTTTACATTTTCACTTTCACTTTTATTCTTTTACGTCATAATTAATACAACCGCATTATATACACTTTATGAACATGTAAACTCTGTAATATTGTCCTGATGATGCCGCATTAGCGGCGAAACATGTCGACTCAATAAAACTATCACCTTGCGGTAACCTAGATGTTGTTGTCTCTACATATTATAATGAATTATACTGTTAGAATCAAAATATTATATTCCATTATGCCCGCTCCATATATATCGCCATTCGTTTATTCATACTTTGACTTTGATGAAAACAGATACATACATTATCTCACGGGGGGGGGGGGTAACTTCGATATTTTTTTGGTAGGGGTGTGCCATTTTTGTCTCAAAAAACGTACCCATTTTAATATAACATTCACTGAAATTCAGTACCTATAGTTATATAAATATTTAAGAAAGAATGGCATATACTTATATATATATACAATCTTTAAAATATGACCCATGCTTATATAAGCACTAACTCATCATCACTCATAATTCATAAATATACCAGCTACCCTTAAGTTTTTATATATGAATTGACATCGTTTGGTGCACATATCAATAGCATATTTATATATGATATGTAGATCATACCCCAAATCAATATACAATTATCAAACGTAAATGCAGGATGTCATTAAAAAGGAGGGTCATTTTTATATAAAATCTCGCAAAATTATGACTCATATTTTTGGCACATCCCCGTATACCCAATAATAGGAAGTTACCCCCCCCCCCCCCCCCCCGTGCATTATCTTATACATATTCTTCATATTTGAAAATAAAAAAAAGAAGCTCAATCTCTTTCTTCTTCACAATGTTAAATTTCTTCATCTACCAATATAATAAAACATTTTAATTAGACATATCTGCTCGTATATTTAAAAAAAAAAACCCATTAAATACAAATTTCTTTATATCTAATAAAAAAAAAAATGTTTTCTTGTCGCTAAATAGTCTTCTTGTCTCTTGTTGTCGCTAAAATAATTCTTGTTGTCGCTTCTTGTCGCTTGTTGACGCTTGTTGTCGCTTCTTGACGCTTGTTGTCGCTAATTAGTGAGACCCGCGAGAGCTTCCTTTCTGCGCATGCGCTAAGTTCCTAACAACCTGTCAACAAAGTGTGGGGCAAATTTATAATCACCGTTAAAACTACATTTATGAAATAACAGGTAAGTCTCTTCAGCCGAATATATTAACAAACTTTTGATTACACAAAAAAATCACCCAATTCAGGGACTAATGTCCCTGAATTTGAAGATAAGTAACCAGTTAAAAAAGGGGGAGGAAATTTTGATAAGTTCATGTGTGTAATTTATGAAAATTAGCAAAACTCAGAAGTCACTACTTCTGTTTCTTTTCCATTTCATTTGTTTTTGTCATAAGAAGGGTAATGGAAACTGAGATGAGAAATAAATGTGTTAGGTTATAGTTCTTAATTGGTTGTCCGCCACACATTCATGTCTTGATTACTTGAATAAAAAATTCATGTCTTGATTACTTCAATAAAAACTTGAAGTTGTGAAGACACATGGTGATGGTTGATCTTGGAGGCCCCTCATGGGGGGGTTCTAGTAATCACATAATCACCATTTTTTTGCCAATATAATCACATAATCATTAAATATTTGCTTATCTTTAGTAATCAAATAATCATAAACTAAAAATACAGTCCTAGGTAATCAAATAATCATGAAATATTTGGCTTAATAATCAAATAATCATTAAAAAAACGGCCAAGTAATCACTTAATCAAAAACCCCATGAGGGCCCTCATCTTGGCTATATCCAGTGTTTCCCCTGGGTCAATTATTTTTTTCGCCACCTCTTTGACGCCAAACCAATATATTTTTTACCACTTTGTTAATTTTTTCGCCAAGTAACATTATATTTTTCGTTTAATTCCCCCCTAAAAAAGATGAGTTTGCCCCATCGTTGTCTATGATTATTCTCTCAAACTTATCTTTGAGTCTACATTGTTTACAGTTAAATTGTAATGAATTAACTTTCTAACATTTAGTATGATTTACTATTAAAAAAACGGAACTTTTTTTAAAAGGGTGAAAATTCTTTATATATGTATTTTGAACAACTTTTCTAATAGAGGGGCCACCTACTTTTGATAATAATGAAGATATCAGTCCCATAATATAACAAAATTCTTGGACATGTTTTGACCATATATTATACAAGAAAGATGTACAGTTCTTTGGGTAAATTTCTTCAAAAGAAAAATAGGTGCCCGTTTGGCAAATTGCGAAAATGGCGACAGCCAGCGGAAACCCTGGCTATATCAGACACAAAGAAAGCCTAGGTAAAAAGAGGATGCTAGCAATGAAACTTGTGTTTGTTCTGTAAAAAAGCTATAAGTTCAGGCCATAAAAAGAATGGGTTTGTTTGCCCTAACCCTACCTACCCAGAAAGTAGCTGCCTACTCAAAATCTTTATTGACCTGGTGGTAATATTTTTTTTCATTCAAATAGGCATGAAGACTAATAGACATCTGATACTTTAATTTCTCTTTGCCAAAAAAAAAATATACCTTCCTACCTACCCACTGTCTCAATGTTTGGTTTGAGTTTGGGCAAACCAAAATATTTTTAAGTGTGACCTCATAACAGGCTTTAAAAGCCATGATATGGAAAATATTGTAGAACTGACTTTTGAAGGTCCTGGTCTTCCATCAAGTCTTAGAGAGCACTCTCTCTAGCTGACTTCCTCCAAAAAGTGACAGTCACAATAAACAGTGAAAAAGTCAATATTGGAGAGAGTGGCATTTAACAATTAATCCATTTGATCTTGACCTTTGTTGTGTATTGCTTAAAAAGTCTTTTAAATAATTACAATGTATGGCTAAAAGTTTATATACATTGCAAATAAACTCTTTTTCTAGATAAGTTGACAGGATGTATAGTCGAGGGACCTCAGGTTTGAGCACCTACAGCAGACCGGAAAAGAAACCGAGTAAGAACCAACGTGTTAAAGTATGGTGTAGAGTAAGACCAACCGCTAATTTTGATACAGAACATATAGAACTAGTCCCTGATGGAAAGGTAAGATAGACCAGTCTTGAAAAACTGATGTCTAAATTAGTCTTAAAACTCTTTAGAATCAATCCTATACATGTACAGATCAACATGAATTTGGTTAAATGGTAATTTTTTTGTGAATTATTAAAAGCTGGGTTAAAGTTTACATGGGCAATGATATATCAGTTTTCTTAGGTTTAAAAAAAAATAAACATAAAGTTACACAATTCTTACAAAAATGTCAAAAAAAAGCTTTTCTGCAAAATATATAAATGATAAATTTTCTTATTTACTGCATATTCTTTCTGTCATTATTTTGGCCACATTTTTGTTGAGCCTTCGACTTTAGTAGAAAAAGCGAGACATAGCGATCCTACATTCCGTCGACGGCGTCCACAAATATTCACTCTGTGGTTAAGGTTTTTAAAATTTTAATAACTTTCTTAAACTATACTGGATTTCTAACAAACGTGGACAGAAGCTTGTTTATGATCATAAGAAAGTATCTAGAAGTAAATTTTGTAAAAATAAATTTCAATTTTATCAGTGTTTTTACTTTTAAATTTGATTTAGATTTTCTGCCAGGAAACAACACATTCACTCTGTGGTTAAAGTTTAAAAAAAATTTAATAACTTTTCTATACCATTTTGGATTTGTACCAAACTTGGTATCTAGAAGGAAAACAAGTTAGTATCTAGAAGGAAATTTTGTTAAAATTTGGTACCTGTGTATCTGTATTTTACAAGTTTATAAATGGACTTAGTTTTTCTTCCAGTTAACATTTCATACAGTCTGCAGTTAAGGTTTTTAAAACATTTATTAGATTCATAAACTATCTTGGATTTTTACCAAACTTGGACAGAAGCTTTTTACGATCAAAAGATAGTATCAACAGGAATAATTTTATTGATTTTTTTCCTCATTTTTGTTGAGCCTGTGATTAACAGCAAAAGTAGGCGAGACACTGGGTTCCATGGAACCCTTACAAAATTTTAATCGACATAATATAACTATCAACACTGGTTCGATTTTTGTAAATCAATGTCTGTTTTTACTAAAATTTATTTTCATATCTTCTTGTTGATTTCAAAATAAATTTCTGTTTAACAGAGTGTAAATGTACACCAGAAGAAAGAGTCTGCGAAGGGAGTTGTCAATAACCAGATTCTAGACTGGTCCTTTAGACTGGATGGTATCTTTCATAATGCTAGCCAGGACCATGTCTTTGACACAGTGGCTGCAGATATTGTAACTTCTGCTCTGGATGGTTACAATGGTAAGTATTTTAAATTTTATTGAATCTGATGCTCTTCTAATTTGAATGAATATTTGAAACAGTTTAAAAGTGGCTTAATTGGACTGAAAGAAATTTGATAGAACATTTACATAAATCTAGATTCTGAAGGTTTTCTTATTCTAACTGGTGGAGCAGGTTTCACAAAAAAAGCTATTTTTGTGAAATTGACTCCTAATCATTTGATCCCACATCCCTTAGTACCATTCTTTACTTTTACTCTGAAACTTTAAGTCAATTTATTTGAGTTTTTTTAAAGCACTTATTTAACAAAAGATGTGATTTGGGGGAAGATAAATATTAATTTCCTGAAATTAAGGGAAATACAAATCTTTGTACAATGTACATCATAAATTAAAATGTATACAAGTAACACTAAACAGGATTATTATTATTGCTGTTCTTCTAATAACTATATAAGTATCATTGAGTGCACAATTATAACTGTAATGCAAAATAAAAGATAAGATATTCCAGTGCACACAACCTACTTAAAAAGAAAAAATATATTTAATTTTTCAGGAACAATGATGTGTTATGGACAGACAGGAGCTGGAAAAACATTCACAATAACTGGTGCTACTGAAAGCTATAAACAGAGAGGAATTCTGCCTAGGTCCATATCACAGCTGTTCAGGGAAATAGAGGAAAGACCTGAATATTCTATCACTGTCAGGTACGCTCTCATAAAAACATAATATTTAGAGCTGAGCTTTATATCTTTAACCAAATTTTATCAAGATGGTTAATTCTTTTCGAAATTTTATCACCAGGAAGAAAAAATATGAGGTTTCAAACCAAAACCATAGCTATCATAAAGAACTATTTCAGATTAGAGTAAATGACAATAAGACAGAACATCCATTGCCATATTATTAATATACAGTGAAACCTGACTAAACCGAATCCTGTATAAACCGAAAAACCTGGATAAACCAAACATGTTTGTAAGCAACGTCATATCAAATTATGTGCGTTGTGAACCTGATGAAAATGAACATCGGCCAAAACCGAACAAAATCCTAAGTCCCGATGAGGTTCGGTTTAAACAGGTTTCACTGTATATGGTTAATATTGTTTCAGTATAAAAGTGTTTGTAATATTAGTTATTGAATGTATGTATATGGGTATCTTGATATAAGAAGATCTCCTTTCAACATTTTCATATTGAATACTCACAAAATGTGATGTCCTACTGTAAAATTTCTAGTATGTTGAAACTTGAATATTTTTGCCGTACTTTTTTCGTTGTATACACAAAGATGAAAAAAAACCTATGTGTATTTTGATATAAGAATACTGATAATGCTCTAATGGAATACATATAAAAATTTGATGTTCATCCGTAAAATTGTTAGTATGTTGATGATTTTTGCCTAGCTTCTTTGTTGTACTACACCAAGATGAAAAAAGCTTTGTAAAATATCTACAGTGGTCCAATGGTTTATAAGGGGAACTGAAAAAGAATATTGTTAAACTATAAATGTAAACCAACCATAGATATGTAAATGTTACCTAGTAACTTAATAGCAGCTCATATTTTAACCACCACATTCACTTTTTAAGATTTTTGCTTTTTGTTTTTACAGAGTTTCCTACTTGGAAATCTACAATGAGTCTATGGTAGATTTGTTAGCAACACTGCCAGAAGCCATTAATCAGGAAAATGGTGGGTCAATGTCAGTAGCTGAGAATCAATATGGAGTCTATGTTAAAGGATTGTCTTGTCATCTCACACAGAATGAAGAAGAGGCTCTCAATTACTTGTTTGAGGTTAATATCTATCCTAAAAAATATACTTTCATTTCTATCCATATTTGGTAGATGATTTGTTTGTACGTTAATACTTAATTATTTGTTGAGCATCTTAGAAAAAAGTATATCTTTTATTTACATTCAGTATGACTGCATGTATATTACCATGAGTTTATAAAAAATGATTTTTGATATGAAATTGAGTTGAAATTAATGGATAGGATGATTTACTAGTGTGAATAAAAACTATAATTTCTCATGTGAAATAAATCTAATAATTTGACTTCTCAGATGTCATATAACTATGTGTGTGAACGAAATATAGGATAAAGTTTAAAAAAAGATGTAGTTCCTAAATGCAATATATTTTATACTTTTTTTATAAATTTCTATTAAAAATTCTATGGTCAATGTGATAAAAAGTATTAACTAGTGAAAGAATCCAAATATTGAAACTCATGCACATTCATGAATTAATGTGTAGTTTACTTGTTATGTTCTTTTCAATATTTGGATTTTTTATGAGTTAATTTATCTACATTTAGTATTGCTAGAGGAGCAGAAATAATTTAACTTACTATGTTTTCAGGGAGAAACTAACAGAGCTATAGCAGCCCATTCACTGAATGCACAGTCCTCTAGGTCTCACTGTATATTTACTCTGTATATTGAGGTAAGCTAGATTTGTTTCAAAATCCCCCCTTTTTTTTACATCCCCAAAAAAATGTTGTTGTCTTTTCAATGTCATGATGCAGCTACTTTTGATAGGAGGGGATCTCCAGGTTACGTTTGAACAAAGTCTTGATATGCTTCATTCTGAGCTGTTTGTCGAAATCCTAGTAGCAGAAAATTATTTCAGGTCCTTTTTATAATATAATTTGTAATCTAAATTTGGGATATTGTAGCATTCAGCTTTACTAAGAACTCATCATGTTAAAATTATTTCAGAAATCTTTCTCGTTTTTCATGTTTTTCTGGTGTAAATCATTTGAAATTTGTAAAAATGCATGAAAAGTATAAATTCTGATTTATCTTTTATGCAGAAACAGTTGAAAGAAATAAAATTATGTGTTTAGAGTGATGTCCCCTTCTTTTGGCTTGGTTTACAAATTTTATTTTAAATTAAATCAAACATCAATAATGATCATAAAAAACCTATTTTAAGCATCATTAAGTAATTATCTTAGAAATCTGTCAACTTTACTATCAATTATATTAAAGTGATAAAGAAAAAATTGTAAGCGTCCTGTAAAATTGATACTTCATAAAGTGTTTAGATAAGAAGTATGATAGTTGTGTTATTCCAGAACTTCATTACGACGGACAATTGTATACCATAATATATAGCAACTGCTAAGCGCATGATACGCCTATATATTAATCTTTGAAGGCTACTATGTAGCTAACTACTTTTTATGATTACAGACTGTCCTAAATATTAAAATATCATAGAACTGTTGAGCTATAAACGTATCAGTATGCCAAAATCAACTTTAGTCGTAAAATTTTGTGAATCTAATCACATGGTCTAGCCCACATAGTTTAGCCTGCATATCCATAACATTACTAGCATTTTGTTTCAGTTTTACAATAGGAAAGAAACAAATAACTCTTTAGGTGAAACAATTCTGAAAAACTTTGTGCACATAAATGTCTTGTTCCATTTTCTAAGCTGAGCTGAACATTGTTGATGTTGCATTAATACACTATCTAGATCTAATGTCTTAGACTAAGGTGTAAAAATTCAATATCTATATATCTGTTTTTATACAGGCTTTATATATGATATCTATATGACTGACTCTATTGGATATAATTTGATTATTTTTAACATAAAGGTATAACACAGGCGCGGATCCAGAGGGGGGGTTCCGGGGGTTGGAACCCCCCCTTTTTTTCGACGATCAATGCCTTTGAAAGGGGACATGTAGTTGGAACCCCCCTTTGTCCTGGGTTAGGAACCCCCCTTTTTAAAATGACTGGATCCGCCCCTGTAAGAAATGAATGAACTTGATGCCTTTTATTACATTACTGTCTTTGATGAGCTGCTTTTTTGAGGGACTGGATTTGTTTATAAAAAATGGAGAATAATATGCTAAAACAAAGAATATGGGTAAAAATAAAATGCCTATATAAAATTTAAGAATACAGAAATAAATATTCAACATTCAGACATACTTTTCTTATCATTGTAGTTTGCTTATATAGCAGAAATTTGGAATCGTTTTTATTTTATGAATGTTTAACTTTTATTTACAGACAAGATCAAGAGTGCAGTCCAATGCTAGATATACAGTTTCTAAATTGAATTTTGTTGATTTGGCTGGATCTGAAAGATTGAGTAAAACTAAGGTTTGTTGAATTATCTCCCTTTAATATTGATTATATCAAAATTAATTTTGTGATTTATTAGAAATGTATGCTAAGCATTTAATTATAATTTTTTGAAATTTATTGTATAAAACTGTGGTCTGAGACATGTATATAGAAAATGCCATTTTTAAATACTTTATCAGCAAGGATTCTGGAACAGTCAGTCTGATATTCCAGCTGATAAAATCAGTACTGACGTATAAAATTAAAAAATGAAAAATGAAAAATTAAATTCTATTATAAAATTGCTTCATACTATAGGTTTAATTTTATTTACCAGGAGTGACATTTGAAATAGTTTAATGTATATTTGCTCTTGAAATAGTTGCAAACAGAAGGACCTGTATATACAGAATTTGAAGGAATAAAAAATGAAAAGTTTTAAATATTTATAAAATGAATGAAAGAGTAAGTTTTCTTCAATTTTTTCAATATTATATTTTTACATGTTTAATAAGTAATTGTTATTTTTCAGTCTGATGGAAAAACACAACAAGAGGCAATGTACATTAATAAATCATTGACATTTTTGGAACAAGTCATTGTAGCATTGGCAGATAGGCGTAGAGAGCATATTCCGTTCCGTCAGTCCAAACTAACACATTGTCTCAAAGATTCTATTGGTGGAAATTGTAATACACTCCTGATAGCTAACATATGGGGAGAAAAACAACAGTTAGAAGAATCAGTAAGTTGCTTGCTAAAGGAAACTAAACAATACATTTATCTTTTATGAATCCTCTTGATTATAACCTGAAAATTACATCCTTTCCCATGATCAACTTTTTTATATTGTGAGGGCCTGAAGACTTTCATCATGCATCATCATTTATGGATTTTTATTTGAAATGGTCATACAAAACTTCTTTTAATTTATCAAGTTTCTACACATTACACATGCTAAAAACAAGTGTCAGGTGGTGTAGTTTAGATATTCTTTCAATTTGAAAACAATATAATTTATAGTTAAAATTGTCTTCTTCAAAGAATAAAACTTTGAAAGGATTTAAGAGTACACTAAATACTGGACAGGACAACCAAAATAATAGACATACATAACTTAAAGTTAAATTAAATCACATAATAAAAAAAACGCACAGAACAGCTACAAACAGGATGGCCACTAAATCTAGTAACGGAAAATTAAACAAAAGTTAATATTTAATCATTTTTCAGGTATCAACATTGCGTTTTGCAACCAGAATGATGTGTGTTGCTAGTGAACCATCTATGAATGAAATTATAGATCCTGTGGTAAGTGGATTTTTAAAGGAATTTTTTATACTTTAGATAAAATATTTTGGCATCGACTTTGGTGTATATTCATTTTAAGGGAGTTTACACATAAACTAATATTTTTGTATAGAAGGAACAGATTTATCTTTAAAATGTACCGGTAATTAGATATAGGAAGATGTGGTATGAGTGCCAATGAGACAACTTTCCATCCAAATAATGTTCTTATATTTCTTGTCATATTGCTCTTCTCCATTTTTCTTCTAACAAGATACACTCATCATTGATACCAAGATTAAAATTTGTTATGCCAGACACATGTATGCATAATTGTCTACAAAACACTCATTAGAGATGCTCGAATTGTTGTAAAGGTGCAATAATTTGATATACCTTTTTAATATAAGATGTCGTTTTGGTAGAATACACTGTTAGGGCAGGAATCCCAGGGCTGGAGTTCACCACAACTGGGTCGTCTGAGCTCCGGATAAATTTTGCGAGGTTGCGCAGTAAATACTAACTAAAGTTCCGGTATCTTATCTTGTTATGGCAATAACTTTCCGGACCTTTACTACAGAATCAAAAAGTTTAAAAAGGCCAAAAAAAGTATAAGGTTGAAGAGCATTAAGAACCAAAATTCTGAAAGGATTTTTTCAAACACATACATGTACAGCTGAGGCAATCTTTTCCTCAGTTATAAAAATACTTAGTTATCAGAATGTTTTATTGTTTTTTAATTTTTTAAGTCAATTTGAGAATTTTTTATGTAAATTTGAACTCACCATTGAGTAGTTTCATTTTTTATGAGAATTTATCATATTGCCCTATTTCAACACATGTAATACAACGAGTAGTAATACAATGTAAAATAACTTTACATTTACAAAAAATATGTTTTCAGGTACAATGCAAAAGGTTAGAAAAAGAAATCCAGCATTTAAAACATGAGTTAGCCATGCATGATACTTTGGTAAGTAGACTCTTGTGTGCTAGAACTACATATTAAGTCCCGTGCTTTTAATACTTGACTTTTTTCTTATGATTTTAAAGATTTTTTCTGGATATTTTGTTTTGATTTCCTCTGGATCTTCTTGAACAGGTTCTGTTAAATTACCTAAAAAACATTAAGAATTATTTGATCTGTATGGTTTTAATGTGCCACCAAAACTAAGTTGTAATTAATTAATATGAAGATATTCACATAAGAAAAACACTTGGTACATAAATGAAAATAAGATATTAAATGATAATTTGATTTTTAGAATACACTTGCAGATGATGACAGAGTAAGAGTTCACTGTGATTTAAAAAATGTTACACATGAAAATGTCAATGTTATTGAAGAAAATCACTTAAATGTTTTTTTAGATGTGTATATTTTTTGTTGTCAATAAAATACAACAATGCATGCAAATGCTGCAAATATATATCTTGTACTGTTCATACATCCATGCTTGAACCGAATCACAATTTATATGATCACTTGTTGACTTGACATTGGTCCCCGGCCCCTTACTTGGCTTGTTCAGAATTCATGGCATCATTAGATAATAAACCTCCCATGATGGTATTTTTTAGTTGGCATTGGGTAGTATTAATATTACTGATAGAGGAAACATCATTTAAGTTATGAGCTTCAGAGTCTACGTTCTAATTCTGATTAATATTTTTATGCTCCTGCTGTCACAAACCTCAGACCAATTTTGAATTTGAGAGGTGCCACTTTTACAGTTCTAGACTTATGTCCCTTTATGACATTTTATATGCAAGCAGGAGCATCATCTGTGTCCCATTGACACATTCTCCATTTATTTTCAAATTGGGCAATGAGTAATAATAAAAAAATTGTTCTGTGATGGTACATTTTTACTTGTGAATAGTTGAAAAATAGACCTACCTTAATTCAGTTGTCAGTAAAATTATATTTTTTTCTGTCAAAAATAAGCCATTGCTTGTTTCATTTGAACTGTTTCACATTTTCCATAGTTAGGACCTTATGGTATTATTTTTCTCATTGGCGAAGGCCAATGTGTGACCTACAATTGCTTATAATCATCAGTATCCATGTCTTTAGAATTTGTTGAACTATGTCTCATTGACAATCATGCCACATTTTCCAATTTTCTGTTTTCGAAAACAGTCATGCACCTTTAATTTGCAATTAGCATGTTTTGTGTCCAGTTTGACATACATAATGACCACATTATTGTATTTGACATTAAGAATTAGAAATGTTTTGAAATGTCATTTTGCATGATTATTGTTCAGTCAGTCACCGGAATTATTTTGATTGGGCTATTTTCCTGAATACAAAACAAAAAAAGATTTACTAATGTTTTTTGTTTTACCAATTTTTTTACTTAATTTTTTAATTTTTTTTAATTTGCAATGAGGGAATCTTAGTATGTAATCATAAGTTATTTTTATAATTAAAATAGAAACTTTGATAAAAAAAATTTTTTTTTTATTTCAACTGGCGTACAAAATTATAATCCTGGTACCTTTTATTACTATTAAGATGTGTATTGAATAGCATTATCTTCAGTAACTTTGTAAAATATGCCAATTATATAATATTTCAAGATGAAATTTTAGAATAAATTTTGATTATTATTTATATTTGCTGGAAAAATACTATTGAATGCTAGAGACAGAAAAAACATTTAAGTGTGTAAGGTAAAGTTGAAGAACATAATCTGAGTGACAGATACAAAAAAAAAATTATACATAATGGACATTTAATTTAATGAAGTATTTAATGGAATTTGGTAAATTAAAAAATTTTGGTGTGTTTTATTATTGTGATTTTTTAAAATGCATAAATATGTGAGAAGAATATTTAGATTTCCTTATTTACTGCATACAAATAGTGCTTTCAAAATTAAAAATTGAAGTTTTTATTTTTGAAAGACGTATTCCCTAGATTATTTTCCCCACTATCTAAACAGTGCTAAAAGATCTGAATTCCATTATCTAAACAGTGCTAAAAGATCTGAATTTACAACTATACTAAAACTCATCTTTTTTATAACCTTGTTTGAAAAATGTACACACTGATAATTATTTTATTATTTTCAGACAAACAGAAGCCACATTACTTATGATACTTTATCAGAACAACAAAGGTATGAGATCAGACAACAAGTTAGAAGATATTTGGAAGGACATTTAGATGAAATAGACGTGAGTTGTTTCTTTTAATGCTTTAAATGATTTATGTTGTCTTTAAAAATAGATAGTGACACAGTTTCAATGTTTAAACTGGAAAATTAGTACAAAGACAATACAGAGCATTTCTATATTGTTTTGGTTTGTCAATATTTAGGTTAAGGCTTATCAATATTTGGGTTCAGTCTTGTTAACATTTAGGTTCAGTTTGTGATCAAATACATTTCTATAAAACATAAATAAAGCAGACATCAGCAAAGCCAAAGGCAAGAGAGACATAAGTGTTTTGATGATCGTGTTACAAATTGCTGTGGTAGGCAGACACATTTTGTGTGGAAAATGAAGAGTAAAAAAAATCAAATAGAACAAAAAATTCCTTATAGGAGTGACAGAGATGCATTAAACAAATTTTGTTAATGTCATTAAAAGTTGAATGCAATGTGTTTCAGTGAAAAAGAATATAATGAGAAATTGAAATTTAAAGTGTTCACTTATATAGAATTTTATTTGCCCCATTTCTTTACCACCTCTAATTTTAGATCCAACACTGTAATGGCTTTTGTCATTGTTACAGTAGTATACGGTATAAGGATTCTTGAATATGTGACAGTTATAGACCATCTGTTAAGACTGTCACTATGAAGGTGACATTTATTTTATTCTAGTGGAAAATTTGTTAAATTATTGTGTAAATGTTTAATTATTTTTTTTGTAATAATGAAATTGTCGAAAGTCTAAATTTGAATACATAAATTTTAATTTCCAATTCATTTTCTTTTGTAGATAATAAATGTAAGACAAGTGCAAGGAGTATTTGATTCGTTCAAAGATATTTATGTGTAAGTTATTTTGAATTTGAATTAAGAAAGATTCTTAGTTTGATAGAGTGGGGTGCTCATTTTCGCCGGGGACACAATTTCGCCGTTTAAGGATTTTGAGGTGTAAAAACTTCAAAGGATGGCTGAAATGGAAGAAATGTACCCGTAAATTATATTTTTATAACAAATATAATATTTTTTTAAACTGAGACAAAATTGCGGCTCCTACCAAAAATGACAGAAAAATGGACAACGATTTTCGGACAATTTCCTGAATAAAAAACACGTTTTCAAAGAAGTATTTCTAAGTAAATATTTGACTGAATGCCCTAATTTTGAATTCTTTATACCTTTTAAATGTCTGCTATTCATCTATAATGCAATTGATTTGACAAAAATTGTTAAAAGCTGCGGTTATTTGGTTTTAAATAGATGTGTAAAAACGTTGAATATGTGTCCCCCATTGACAAAACATCCGGAAATTTCAAACACCCTTTAATCTAACTTTTCAGATGATTTTCTTAAAACAAACCGGTTTTCAAGCTTAAGAATATTTTGCATTTGAAGTTATCTTCATATAGAAATATCAGTATACTTCAAAAACATTTAGACCTGAACATAAACTGTAGAAAACATGGAAAGATGTGGCGAAAATGAGCACCCAACTCTACAACTTTAAAAATATAATTTTGATAAATGGATACTGCATTTAATAAATGTATTACATATACTGGCTTCAGTTTTATTTTGTTGTAACACAAAAAAACGGAATTAATTTCAATCTGTCTCAAGAAAAATATGTACCGGGTACAGCCTAGCTTAAATTCAACCTTTTGCAGATACAAAAACATTACTGTAAAAGCAGTCATTATGTGATTAAATGTTTTACTGTTATGTAGTACACTAAAAAAAAAATTAAAAAAATACATATCACCTTTGTACATAAGCACTCTCTTGGAGATTTTGCTGTAAACTTCGAAAAATATGTTTTTAGAGATGACATTCACAATAACTAAATTAATCTTTAATGCGAAAATTGAGATCTGCACGGGAATTATAGCTATTCTATGTATTTAATCAAGGGAAGAAAGAGATTTCCTTATATGGAAATAAGATCTTTGATTTCTAACAAATGTTTGTTTAAGAGCTCATTTTTCTTCCATACATGTACATGTATAACATACTTTTAGTTCTTGTCGTTGGTGTTCTCAATACATCAGAGTTCTAGTTTATAAGCTTTTCTCAAACATTGTAATTTATATTATTACAGACAAATGGAGAAAGATGTTGAGGAACGATTACGACAGAAATTTACATTGATTGACAGAACAGACCCAGCAGCTATTGCAGCAGCACAACAGGTGTGTTTTCTAATTTATTTCCAAAGATGTTGAACACCCTAACATTTCAGAATCGAAAAAACTATGGGCAATTTTATTGTCCGTAACCCAAATTTCCATTTTTTATGAAGTTTTTTGCCAATCACAGTGCTTTGGTATATTCTCGAAAACAGTATAAACCAGGATGCATTAGAATCTGAAACAGCAAAATTAATATGAATTATATCAGATCTTGATGAAAGAAAATTTTATTAGGATGCCAGCATGATTGTGCTTTGCTCTTTTCTCTTCATAAGCATACTGTTACTCCTGCATTTATAAACTATTTACTGTGAATTCTTTATTTTCTGAGGTATTGAATTTTGTGAATTGAGGAATATTTGTATTATTGTGGATACAGACTATATTTTGTGAAGAATTTATCAAATAACTTATAATAATATTGCAATTAGGTAATAACCTTCAACTTTGTAGCTATTATTTGAAATTCTGTTCTCTATAATATCTTATTTATTTTTATAGTCTGGTCTGCCAGTCACAGATGATGGTCTTCTGGTAGGAGAGACTGACGGTGTAGGCTTTGGAGTAGGAATGGCTCCTAAATCAGCTAAAGCAGACCCATCGTCTGTCGTTCAACTCAAGAGGAAAGAAAAGGAAAAAGAGACAAAGAAAGGAAAGTTATCAAGACAAGATACAAAAAGGTTTGTATAGTTATCATACAAAAAAGTTATTTGAATTTAGCAATTTGTGTGTTCAATTGTTGATGTGATTTATTTACAAAAACAAGTGCAAGATGAGTTATTGCAATTTAGGGAAATAGTTCAAACCATAAGTATTTCATGCTTTGCTGATCGTTTAAAATCTAGGACAAATTATTAATTTAAACTCAAAAGAAGTGGCATGTATTACAAATCTGTACATTCTTTAAGGTGGTACCTAATACTACAGGGAGATGACTCTGTAAAATCAGCAGAATGTTTTAATGACGTTGTGTTCATAAGGGAATATCAAGCTTCTCAATGATCAAAATAAGTGTTTGTCAAACTGCTATATAACCAGTGTAATTTTTCTGATTAAACGGTTGGTTAAAATTTTTTGAAATTTTCATATTTTTATACGCCCGTCGTCTTTTAGACGGGGCGTATTATGGTATACCGTTGTCCGTCCGTCCGTCTGTCCGTCCGTCCGTCCGTCCGTCTGTCGTACCGTCCGTCCGCCCGTCGTCCACACTTCGGACAATAACTCAAAAACGCTTTCACCAATTTCCATGAAACTTTGGTGAATTGTTTATATTTATTGACGTAAGCTCCCTTTCATTTTTTTTTAATTTCAGATTTTAAGTTTTGGATTTATGGGGCTTTATTCATAAAAAAGGGGGGATTTTCAACACTTCGGACAATAACTCAAAAAGGCTTTCACCAATGTCCATGAAACTTTGGTGAATTGTTTATATCTATTGATGTAAGCTCCCTTTCAATTTTTTTAAATTTCAGATTTTAAGATTTGGATTTATGGGGCTTTATTCATAAAAAAAGGGGGATTTTCAACACTTCGGACAATAACTCAAAAAGGCTTTCACCAATGTCCATGAAACTTTGGTGAATTGTTTATATCTATTGATGTAAGCTCCCTTTCAATTTTTATAAATTTCAGATTTTAAGTTTTGGATTTATGGGGCTTTATTCATAAAAAAAGGGGGATTTTCAACACTTCGGACAATAACTCAAAAAGGCTTTCACCAATGTCCATGAAACTTTGGTGAATTGTTTATATCTATTGATGTAAGCTCCCTTTCAATTTTTATAAATTTCAGATTTTAAGTTTTGGATTTATGGGGCTTTATTCATAAAAAAAGGGGGATTTTCAACACTTCGGACAATAACTCAAAAAGGCTTTCACCAATGTCCATGAAACTTTGGTGAATTGTTTATGTCTATTGATGTAAGCTCCCTTTCAATTTTTATAAATTTCAGATTTTAAGTTTTGGATTTATGGGGCTTTATTCATAAATAAAAGGAAGATTTTCAACACTTTGGACAATAACTCAAAAAGGCTTTCACCAATGTCCATGAAACTTTGGTGAATTGTTTATATCTATTGATGTAAGCTCCCTTTCCATTTTTATTAATTTTAGATTTTACGTTTTCTTAAGTAATGAATTTTTATACTTAAAAAAGGGGGATTTTATGAAACTTTGGTGAATATATTAATGTAACATCCCTTTTGATTTGTATATATATTTATAGTTGATCATATAAATTCATTTAAAGCATAAAAGACAAGTTAAAAGAGCAACAGGCGTATCATGCGCTAAAGCGCAGCCCTTTATTGTCAAAGGGTCAAAGTAAATAATTTGTCAAAATGTTAAGAAAATTAAACGAGCCAGATTAAATTTAGTTAAAGTGTTAGGTACCACCTTAAACCAAATATATGCCTTGGGCTCTTTTCTGCTCTATCGTCATGATGTTGTCTGACACATTCCATTCATTTCTTGTTTCAATTCCAAATATCATCCTGAGTGTGTTTGATACCAGAATCAATTAATGACAAAAAGAACCATAAAAAAACAGTCACAAATTTAGGGAAATATTGAAACAATTGATCATTCAAAAAATTACATACATATTTTCATTTCTATGAGCTTTAATCAATTTCAAAACATTTGTTTACAGTCCAACAGGGGGTAAGAGTGTTAGTAGTCCTTCACACAGTGCTAAAGGAGAGAGGGAGGTGAAGTCACCACACCCATCAGTGGACAGGACCAGGGAGGAAGATGCTGCCACACCAGCCAGTTCATTGGGAGGTCCCAAAACAGATAGAACAGCCAGAGCTAGGTATGAGATAGATTATTATTCCCTCACCATTGATATGCTTCTAGCCAATCTCAACATTTTTTGGAAAGGTTTCCAGAATTCTTCAGATTTTTAAATGTTAGAATACTGATTTTGAATATACATTGATATCTTTTCAAATCAAAATCTATGTGTATCAAAAATTCTACTGTTCCACTAAAACTGCAGAAAGGATTTATAGATATAAAAAGATGTGGTTTGAATGCCAATGAGACAACTCTCCACCCAAGTCACAATTTGTACAAGTAAACCATTATAGGTCAAATACGGTTTTTAACTCAAGCTTTCTTCATCTCAGTCTAAGTAAAAAATATAGCGCCTAGGTAATCTGTTTTCCTGGAAACTGTTTCTTTGTGAGATAACATCCAACTCAATCCTTTAATTGGTCAAGTTTGAAGTAGGGGTAAATAAATAGAAAGATGGCAGCTAATCACAACAATTCAAATGCATGAATAACAATACTGTGACAATATTTCCATTTATTGATAATTTCTAACATGAAACTATTTTAGTTTGCAGTACACCACCAAGTTGTCACACGATTGAATTTACATGTTTCATATTTTTATTTCAGCACACCACCAAGTAGAACTACAGCTTTTGACATATTCAAGTCAGAGAAAGGAACAGAGTTGAACAGAATCTTAGTTGAAAATAAGGACATTTTAGCATCAAACAAGAAAACATATACAGACCTAGCACGAGGAATAAATCACAACAAAATAGAGATAGATCAATGCCGGATGAAATTAGAAAAATTAAAAGAGGAGAGAGAATCTAATGGTAGGTTTTTTCTTTTCATTTTTATTATTTTTCTTAAAATATTATTAAGTTGAATTGATGCCCTTTGTCTTAAACTAGGTTGACTAGATTTCCACCAGAGTGTGTTAAACTCTATGGTTGGACATGGAAATACAATTATTTATATAAACAACCACATTAATGACTTAAATATCTAGGAGTCAAAATTCCAGGTGACTCTAAATATAAGTTCTTAATGTATAAAAAATAACTTCATTTTTGTTCTAAAAGTAGAAATATTTGACACATTTCAAAAGTCACCACATTGATAAATGTCCTCAATACTTTATTATTTATGTTACTGTCACACAAGTGAAAGGTTAAGCTAGCTATAAAACCAGGTTTAACCAACCATGATTTTCTACATATTAACAAAATGCCTGCACCAAGTCAGAAAAATGAAAGTTGTTATCCTGTCATTTGATGTTTCTGAACTTTTGGTATTGCCATTTGACTTAGAACTTTCTGTTTTGAATTCAATCATTCAGTATTTTTGTTATTTTACTTTTAAGATAGTAAGAAGTCATTTAGGAGCATATACAAATTTTGAAAAAATAATCACAATAGTTATATTATTTCTAAAATTCAATTTATAGGTACACAATATAATGAAGAGGGAGATATAATTATAAGTGAAGAGGAATTCATGGAAGTAAAGCGATTGAAAGAATTGAAATCTAAATATAAAACAGATTACGACAACCTGAAAAATCTTAAAGCAAAGGTCCAGTACTGCCAACGACTGGTCGACAACTGTAGGCAAAAACTTATACAAGGTAAGTACAATTTAGAATTTGGGAGTTTCATATTTTTGTCATTTTCTACTTAAAAAAATTATTACAAGCTTAAGTAGGTCAATATGACTAAAGGAGTAGGTCCGGTAAGGCCTGATTTCGGCCTCAATTTTCAAGTTCATCTAACGAAAAATTTTAGACGCTTTTTAAACACTTAAGTGTCTATTTCAATTGATTCAATTAGTTTATGGGAAAGATTTTAACTGATTACGTCATTAAAAACGCTCCGATTCAAGCTTAAATATGAAAAATCTATCAAATCCGCAAAAATCGTCACTTTTCAAAACTGCTATATTTTGGGGCCAAAAATGGGTCTTACTGAACCTACTCCTTTGTCTGACTACTTTTAAGATTTATTGCCTTCAAGTCAACAATTTAGCAACTTCATTTCAAGAAAATGCATAAAAACAATCTGTTGATAAAACAAATTTTGTTATGTGTTTAAAATAGAAAAAAATCCAAAAAAAAATCACATTTTTTTTTAATGCAGCATTTCATAGTAACACATGTTATTTTTTATTTCCTCCAACTGTAGAATTCGACAAATGGTATTCAGAAAGCTTTTTGAGCCAGACTGAAGATGGCACCACAACAACAAGTATGGCTGCTGGCCATGGTATCAGACCTGGTGTGTTACCTCCCTTTAATCCAAATACAGTGGTAAGTTGCAATTGTTACCTCCCTTTAATTTTTTGGATTTCATTGGTACAGGGGATTCATAAGTTAAAATGTTTAACAAATTACAAATTTTCTATAGGAATGAATGCAGACTTTAGCAGAACCAGGAAACTAAATATCAACGGAATTGCAAGTTTTCCTCTAGATCGAAACGAAACTATCTAATGAAAATTGGCACCCACGAAATTTCTTTTATCCACTTAAAATAGGGAAAACATTGCTTGAGTATTAATTTGTGTTTGTTTTTATGTTACAGCCTGAAGATGAACAAGAAAAGTTTGATAGATTACAGATGGAACTGTTGATGAACAATCCTGATTCAGCTGCCTTCTTTAATGCTCAACACAGAACACAGAGAAGGGTAGGTATTTTTATAATCTCCCTAAGATAGTAGATTGGCTATTTTTTCCCCTGGTTTGTAAGTATTTCCATACTTTCCATATGAGATTAAAAGTTCAGAAAATGGTTTGAATTTTTATACCAAGCCTTACACAGTAGAAGAGCTATATGTTTTCTTTTTTTGTGGTTGGTGAGTCAGTCCATCCATTTATCCAATCTGTATCAGGTTAAAATCTACAGAAGGATTGGTATTTATACCCAGTCTAAGAAAATAGAGAAGCTGTCTATTAGTCCATCCATCAATCAATCCATCTGTTTTCTGATAAGTTAAGTAAAGTTGTTTTTTTTTAATCTAGATTTGAGTCACATCAACTTGGATCTTAGTACACATTATGAAGTGAACTGCTTAAAATACTTGTCAAGTTAGGTTTGATATTACTGAACCCTGGAAATGTAATATTGAGAACAGACATGGTGTCTTGTTAACAGTTATTCTTGTTTAAAAGTTTATGTTGATATCAGTTAAAGCAAATCTGTAAGTGGTTGTTTTTTGGGTTCTGTGTTGCTAATTTGTTCGGATAGATTTTTGTGAATTCAACAAAAGATTGTTTTAAAAAAACTTTTGTTATAATTCAAATTTCAACCTGACCAAATTAATAAAATTAAATGTCCTTTTATTTTTACAGAAAACATATGAAGCAGCCATGATGCAGCCACAACCATCTTACAGACGGTCACCAGGAACACCCACAATATCAATCAGGAATCGTCCTCCAAACATGTTACAAATTAGTCAGTGAACAATATGTAACAGACTTTTTGATTGGATGATTGACTGATAGTGTCGTCTGCTGAAAACAATCATTTGCATATTTTAAATATCATTATATGTATACTTTCTAGTGATTTCACCAACATTGCTAAAAGAGAGAAAAGATGTCAAAATGTTAAAAAAAATGTGCAAATTTTTAAAATGTAGACATGTATGAATGTTTTACATGACTGCAAAGTTTTATGTAAGGAGAAGAATTATTGTAAATTTATTGTACAAAGTTAATCTCAAAATGGAGTTTCTGCCAGAAAAAAGTGTAGGAAAAGCGTAACTTTGTTTTGAAATACACGGTTCTGACACAGCTTTGCAGTATTTATATAAATTTTGTATTGATGTGTGACATAAGAAAAATCACATTCATTCTTGTCAATAGAATTTAGTTGCACAAAGTTTAGCAACATTGAATAAATATTTCTGTTAATATTTAAAAACAAATAATGAAAGCCTTGAGTTTAAATGATAGTATAAATTGATGTTGTAATGTTCTTGATTTCTGAAAGGAAGATAATCTGTTTGTATTAGGTAACTGTTTTATTTCATTTAAGGTCATATTTTTAATGGCTTATAGGTTAACTCATTTTACAACTATACTTTGTGCTGTTGTTTTAGAAATTTTCCATAAGAATTTTATTCTTAACCAAATTTATTGTATATACGTGTCTAGCTTATTAAATCATCAGGCTGGTATTTATAGAATTTTTATTTCTGGCTGATTTCCTATCCGGAAGGAAGAATAAGGAAGAGCATGTTTAATATTTATTTTTTTTATTAATCAAGATTTTCATGAAAGGAATACAGTGCTATGGGAAAAGTCATTTCACAAGATTAATTCAAAGTCCCAAAAATGACATAGATTTCAAAGATATGCTGCTTTTATTTATTTTTTGCATTTTAGAAAACATTTTAATTTTTGAAGATTATCTTGTTTTATTCAATTTTCTGTGTGAACATGATTTAGAATTGATTTGAAAAAAGAAACTTGTATCTGAACTAATGAAAAATTCTAAAAAATATGTATTTTCTTTTCCCTGAAGTCAGCTTTAATTTACTTTCAATCTGATTATTTCTTATAACTAGCATGGACTGTCCATATGGTCTCAGTTGAGCTGAGATTTAACTGTTAAACTGATGTCATTTTTTCAGTTAGCTATGCTTATTGATGTCGGAGCTGGCACATTACTGATAAAAATGTCAAAGTTGGTCTGTACATTAATTTAAAATATCACAAATATAGATTCTATTATTTCACAAACTTTTTTTTTACAAGAATATAAAATTATGTTTATTTATTTTATATACATGTATGTATATACTGTTGATGTTGGACACAGTATTTTGTGGTTGTGATAAATTTATGGAGGTTTATGTCCAGAAAACTATTTTAGTTTATAAATAAATTATTAATATATTTACTTTGTTATATATCAGCCCATAGATATTACAGAATAATTTTGTTGGTTTGATGGTGATTTTGAAAACATGTATGTTCCAACTGTTGTTCACATAGTCCTATTCCCCTCGGTTGTGATAACACAGAATGAGACTTTTCACATGTTTCACCAAATTTAAATTTTCCATGACCATTACAATTGGTGGCACTTGTGGAGCCGAATTTATTTACTCTTCCAGAGAACATGAGATTAACCCCTAATTTGTGATGGGGTTAGTGTTTCTTAGTACTTTTATTTTATGTGGATTTTTTTGTCTTTCATATTTTGCCATGGCATTGTCAGCTTCTCTTCAACATATGAGTGTGTGCCTTTGGTATCATTGACATCTTCTTTATCTTTACAAATATCAACTCTCAATACTGTTATAGACAACTTGTTTGACAAAAGAAACAATGAGCACAGAAATTGTTGTTTCTCTTCGTAAAATTTCTATGTTCCATTTTGCCAAACTTATATAAACCTGACTGTTAAAATATTATATGTGCTTCATTTTCAAAAATATGGTCCTTTACTCAGCTGCAATTCTCCTCCCAAAGGGCCACGAAAACTAATAAAAGTTTTGATGTTCTATAGATACCTGTTAGAAAGGAAAGTATATATCTTAAAAAAAAACAACCTCTTTTTGAATAAATTTTTTTTAACTCTTGAACAGACTTTTAAATTATTTAGTACACTGCATAATAATGCATTGCTTGTGAGTGCAAAATTTTAAGTGGTTTTGGTACTGTTTCCTATAACAGTTTGCATTATAGTATACACACAACAGAACTCAGTCATAAATCACTTGTGTTTTTACATTGAGCGGTAATTGGAATTATGAAATTTGGTTAAGATCCTAGCTTCCATATTATCTATGTAATTGACATATATATGTCTATGAAATTCACTCACACTAACCAGTGAAAATACATTCGCTGAGTTCCACAAAAAAATGTTAACAACTTCACATTTCAGACGTAGAAAAGCTAGACAATCCATATATGATATACAAATACTTGGTCTTGAATGTCTCTATGGTTTATAGCAGTTTTTCTTAAACTCAATTTTATGGTTCAATGACCCTTTAACAGTGGTTCTGTTTCTTATAAAGCTTGTTATAATGATATAATGAATAAAATATAATCTTTGTTTGCATGTATCTAACCATATTTGTTTGGTGGACATGTTTCTTACACTGTCCATCTGTTTTGACCTCACTTCCATTGTTCATTGATTATCGCAATTAAGAACGTTTTTCAGAGTACAGTATTTAGAGTGATATAAGAAATTGCATGGACATAACAAATGTACAGGTGTAATAGTTTTTATCCGTTTGAAAAAGCGCTCATTTGAATTTCGTCTACATTGTTTGGTTCATAGGTCTGTTTGTCGGATACTATGCGTGAATCTTACTTACCCCATTTCCATGGTTCATTGGTGAACAATGTGTTTTAGTGTTTATATATGTGTTTTTCAGATAATGCGGACTTCATTTAAACTGAGTTTTACTTTTGTGTTTACTGTGTGTTTTTATGGCACCACAAAGAAGTATAGTTTACCCTTGTCCGTCATTCTGTCAATCCGTCATTCCTTAACAAACCATTGTACGGAGTTTTTTTTCTAAACGCTTTCAGATATTGGGATGGTTTTTGAGTTACCTCCGGGTGTGGGATTAACTCGCTGCATCGATGAACCATTGGTGGCCTTTCGCTGTTGTCTGCTCTTGGTCGAGTTGACGTCTCTTTGACAAATTCTCCATTTCTATTCTCAATTTTATATATGACCAACTTTAATCAGCGTATATAATTATCAAAATGTTTAACTGTGCATCTTTCTAAGTTCATCCGATCTTGACCCATATTTAATTGTTTATTTTTAAGTTGTAGTTAGAATGTCTCTTTTCCATATACATTAAAGACATATATTAATTGTATGTAGTATGTCGTCATAAATTTGTTTTATATATTATCTGTTAATAGTTCATTTGCTATCTAGAGTAGAGAATACTTTTACATTTCAACATATGATTGTGTATTCTTGTTCAATTAACTTGTTGCAAATCAAGAGAAAACATTGTAATGTTGATCGTCATTCGTATCCGTTATACGATTAGGTGTTTATGGTAGATATTTGATTGCTCAAGATTATTATTTTTCACAAATTAACCTGCATGGATAATGAAATTTATCTTCCTCATTCAAAGCTTTGATTCCTTGTCTTGCTTTGGCTTAACATTTTGTCCTGTTAATTTAACAGATCATCTTAAAAACAATTTGAATTTTCAAATAGTTTGACGTCAAGCATAGACAAAGAGACATTCATTTTCAAACGGCATTTGGTCCACTTAACTGGTACTGTTGATATTATTTTCTAGATTTGGAAGGACTCAATGAATGACGTATGGCATACACACAGTTTATAGTTCAATACTTTTGAATATTTTGCCGTACGGGTACTGTCTGATTGACATACCCCCTATCATCTTTTCTTCTTATGTCCAAAAACACATTCAGTCAAAAGAAAGTTAAAAAATATGCAATGCATTCAGAGCTATTAATGACCAATTTTAATATGACGTGCTTCTCTCGCTTTGTGAATAAACCCATGCTCTAAATCCAATAAAATTTGTTAGCACATGCGTATATTGACTACTGCAGAATAATGAATTTGATCAAATTGGCATGCATTTAATATATTTCTTTAATTCAAAACACTTCCCAAACTCTTAAATGAAGCAAATATTGTTACTAATTCATTTATTATGACTGTAATGTGTTGCATTCCGAAAATGACATATTTGACCTAGATACGACGACGGTTCATGCTGGTTATTCAAAACTGCTCCCTCTGAAAATTACATTGACAGTCGTTTGCTTGTTTATAAACAAAAAAAGTGATGTTCACGAAGAGCCTACAGAAACACTTAAAACTTATACATATCGGACATAGAAATTATCTTAATTGTCCTAATTAGAATCGAAATACTAGTAATTGATGCAAGCTCTACTTTATTGTAGTTTTAACATGGGTAGGCATTATACTCGTGTTGCTTTAGCCCTCACTATCGCTCGGACAAAAATAATCATGAAAATAATTGCTACCCATGTTAAAACTACAATAAAGTTTAGCTTGCATAAATTATTTCTTAAATTCTGAAGTTTCTTATTGGCGGTATAAATGATATATTTGTAGAATCACAGGAATGGTCCTTCTACAGACAACTGCAACTTCAATAAACGCTTTGTTTGTATTTCTCTTTCAATTCTGTTGGCATTATTATTATTGCTATAAAAATATAAAAAAAGAAAGAGATAATGTCAAGTATTGTCCTTCAAATAACAATTTATTTTGATTTCGACAAAACATATTACATAAAATCTACATTTTTTTTTATTAACTGCAAATGTAAAACTGTACATTGTTTTAAGTAAATTACTTTGACTTTGGTAATATTTACATTCAAGTAGGATTCAACAACACTTAACTCCATTTGACACTGTGAGTTAAACAAAGACTTGAAATATTAGCTTTTCATCTTCAGCTCACTAGTACTAATTTTCGTTACCTCTAAGGGCACAATATTTTATTTATTTTATAATTGGTGATGGCTGCCATATGTATTGCAGCAGAAATTACTCTGATAATTCAATTCATAGTTTTGTAGTTATTGATGGATTGATTATAGTTCATTAGTATTTGCTTTACTCCGCCTTAGCGCAAAAAGGCTATATCTGGAGGAGAGCGAATTCTTGTAGTTATTAACATTCTATCACTGATTATAAAGTTTCCTGTTGGATCATATTTTTGTTGTGTGCACTTTTTTTCGTTTTTGGTCTGTCATCAGAATTCTAGTGTCACAAACTCCTGATAAAGTTCCCGACTCATGTGCGGCAGGTCGTTGGTATTTTTTTTCCGCCATGTGAAACAAAAGACAAAATATGGTATTTACTGCTTCCCCGCTAAGGATAAGACCTTTAGAAATAAGAGCAAAACCTGATTGGCTCAGAGCCAGTAGAATGTGTCTGTAAAGGGTGACATATTTCTTGTTGGTTGTTGCTGTGCGTATGTTAAGAATTCCATCTAAGTATATCGATTCAGTTCAGGGTTCACGTTCTCATCCCGCTATGCATATTTTAAATGTCATAAAAAGTGTGTATATCATTATTCTTTCAGTACTAAGAGGCAGCCCAAGAAGTTCCAAATGCATGCAAAAATGATCAAAATAAAGAATAAGTCCTTTTTCGTAAGAATATGGTTATCAAAGGTACCAGGATCATAATTTAGTACGCCAGACGCGCGTTTCGTCTACATCTTTAAATACATATTCATTATTTTATTTTATCAATTGAACAGTTTGAAGTAATATTCAAACATAAAATGGATAGTTATCTTTTGATGTGAGACGTTATATAAAAATCGTCAACAATAAAACGGTTACCAGTTAACGATATCAAATGTAATAATTTGTGTACGTTGCGTCACTTAGCTTATTTGTCTATTGGATGTAACCTAAGTCTAAAATGATTTTACAAAAGTTCAATTCCCATTCTCATTTCCTCGCTTTTTTGTGCAAGTTTCATCATTTGATCCGACTTTTTAAATGCTTTTAAAAAGCTTAACTTTAAAGTTTGCAATCCTTCTTCATCTTCCAATAGTTCAAAGGCTTTAATGATAAACGAATAGTCTGAAAGTAAATATAAAACATTTGTTGTTTTTTCATTTTTTTCTACAACAATAGTTTTGAGTAGTTGCAAGGCAGATTCGGTATCAAGTGAGTTCCCATGTTTATATACATATAAAAATTTAAGAAAAAAGAACAAGCATTCCGAGTTCTGCCCCTCTACAGTTCCAATTTCAGAAATATCGCTAGATAGAAATTGACATTTTTCAAAATTGTTACCAGTAAATTCTGTATACAAAACTCGTGAAATTTCGTATTTGTGTCTTTTAATGAATGACCTACTATAAACCATTTTCTTTAATTTTGATATGTCTCTGAACGTTGTTATGTTTACCTCGTCATGTACGAAGCGATTTTTAAAAAAACGGATGTTTGTTGAAAATTCCAATATGCATGACATTTCTTCATACTTCCGTGAAGAGTAAAAAAAAGCTGCAAGAAATAACCATCCTAACACTGCATCGTAAAATATATTTATCAAAATTCGAGCTAGACATTCTTTGTAACCAAGATAGACTCGTTTGTTTGAACAATTTACAATATCAAAAGACGCTAAATAAAGGCAACAGTAGTATACCGCTGTTCAAAACTCATAAATCCATGGACAAAAAACAAAATCGGGGTAAATATGCCTATTCTCTTTCAGAAACATTAAAGTTAGAATTTTTCTTGCTGTATTAGGTAGATGCTTGTGTATTATCCGATAAATTATAAATGCAGATAAATTGTGTTCTTTCAAATCATTCCATATATATATATATATTCAAGATTAAACCACCGAAAGTGTGAAGCGGCAAAACTGCTTTGTCAACTTCACTCAAACTTTGGGGCTTTCTTCGAACGCTTATTGGCAGATTACGAAAATTGCGTAATGACGGAACTGACAACATTATGTTCCAATTTTTACCCAAATCCATAGTGTCTAAAGTTAATGAGAGATATTAAAGAACATCATGAGAGAGTTTCCCATCAATCATGTTATGTTCTGGTATGAAGTAGTTCGGGAAATAACCACATGCTATCCAATAACGGAGACGGTGAATGCATAAAAGAAAACAGTGCAAAAGATTTTGGGGTTCCCAGTTCAAGTTGTCATCTTCTTCTAGTATCCAAAAAAGCACAGTTTTCATAAAATAGGAGCATAATTTATTGTTAAGACTATTGTCACTATTTAATATTTCCTTCAACCAAATTTTCAATAAAGCATAGCAGAGCAATTGCGTGTGATTGAATGAATGAACCAAAAGTTTTTCGGAAAGAGAAAAAGAAAATCGCCACTCAAAAGGATGACCTTCGCTGAAAGATGACTTGCTACCAACCGGTACTAATAAACATCCTTGAGAAATTATTTCGGAAATGATTTTCTGTGATGGCCATCCAGAGGGTCTAAACCTTAATAACCATCGCTTTGCTATCGTTGGCCATGAATGACATTTTAAACAATTCGCCACGTCATGATTGAAAAGAACCGGATCTGAAGTACATGGTCCATGAATTTCGAAAATGTTGACATCGTTTACATCATAGCTCCAACCAGTGTTAAAAAATTCCTTGTTGGAAATAAGATTCCCATTAGCAGTCAGTGTTGAAAAAAATGGAAAGGATGAACTATCTAATTTCTTCAATAGTGCAAAACCTGGTGACGCATTGTCTGTGTCAAGTATTAAAATGTCATCTTTGTCGTAAGTTTTATCTTCATAAACTTCCCATGACTTCAAGAGTAACATAAAATCAAAATCGCTCTCTGGAAAGTCTAAACCTTCAGCCTTGCTTCCGCTGCTTATAAATTCAAACCGGTTGTCATTAAAAATGTCATCATGGAGTTTGTAATACAATCGTCTATATCTGACTATGTTTTCTGTACCAACTATTTCTTCACACATGTAATTGTATAGTCTAACTGACACTGCCTCCATTTCGAGTTGATTCTGCATCTTTGTATAAACCTTTCAAATGTAAAAACGACTCAAATTGATTGAGGTTAACGTATGTGCATCATATGTTTAGAAATTAAAATGTATGCCTAAAAAATTGGAATATATTACCTTAGATTCTTTGTCAAAACCATACGAAGTTGAGTTGGGTCCTCAATGCTTCTCAACTTCGTACTGTATTTGACCTTTTTAACTTTTTTTTTATTCATGCAAGTGGGACATTTAAAGGCGTATCTGAACGTATAGATGTGTTATTGTTTAATTGATTATTTACGTGTTTAGATAATACATGTATTTATCACATACTTACAACTTCTTGTCCAATCAAATTTCTTGAATTTGCCCTGTAATTTTCATAGTACATACTTTTTTCCATGTACTAAGTTACTACGCATGAATGACAACAAGGGTAAGACTTCATTGTATCGTAATCAAGCTATTTAAACACAAATTGCCACTGGCTATTTTGTAAAAAATGCTGTTTTCCAAATAAAATAAAATAGTTTGTAATTAGTTTTCACATTGATTTATAAATAACCTACTATTTAATCTTTGGATTTAAAAATGTTTTTGATGATTGCAATTTCTTTCAATTAAATAAAGAGTTACAAATATGGTTCTTTATATCTTGAGTAGAGTACTACCCCATCTTAAAATTGTAATCATTTATCATACATGCAATTATTTGTACACAAAAAAGTGTGTTCTATGAAACCTTGAGAAGGGAAATTGAGGCAATTTGATATATTTCGTCATGAATTGATTGATTATTGGTTGCTTTAAGTCCAGTGGCAAATATTGCATGCATGTTCAGGACGACGTGAAATTAAAAAAAAAATCTGATGTTTGAAGAGAATGTGCCACATATATAAATATATATAAACACAAGTTCTGATAAATCTTTTAGTGTTTGCTATTCAAAGTAAAAACTTAAAGATTTATCAAAACATGTGTTTATAAAAAAAAAAAATACATCAGCCCTAGTATCTTTGATCTATTGGTATTGGCTTTTTAATAAATATCCGCTATCTATGGGTAAACATCAGGGACAGAGCAACCCCTTTTTGAAAGGGGTTCAAACCCAATATATGTCCCCATTCAAAAGATAAATCGTCACAAAAACAACCTCCCCCCCCCCTCCCCCTTTTGGGTTCACCACTGTAAACTATCTATATGTTTCAAATTTATTATAGGTTTAGTTTTATTGAGAAATTGAAAAATGTTTCCAAGAATGTAAAGCTTATGTATAGTAAAACACCGCTTTATATCAATAACCATACTTACACAAGCAGCTACCATCTTTTCATTCTAGAGTCAAGGGCCTTTGAAATCACATATTTTACAATGATACTAGTGAGTAGATTAACAAAACTACGTTAATGAGCTCCGTTTTACAAACACCTGTGATACAAGTAGTCAGCAAAAAAACATCAATAGACTAATTACAGGATTACTCGAGTTGTAAATATGTGCTAAATTGGATAGTGTATGGAAAGGTATATACTATGAAATTAAGAGATCGGGGCAAGCCCCTCGCTTCAAATTTCATAGTATATACCATTCTATACACTAACCGACACATATGTTTTTCTATGTTTGATATCGTTAGGCCTTTGATACATTCCTTGTTTTACATGCTAGTTTTCAATTTATGTAAACTTGTTTATATCTAAACATTCGATATCTAAACCATCATCACTCCTCATGTGTGAATTTAAAGGTTGATGACCACTTCTGTCGCCATGCGTATTACGAAATTTTCGAAGTTCAATAACATCAAAACAGCAAAGGTTTTGAATATTAGAGATATGTCATTTTGTACATATACCAAGGGAAAAGCAATATTATGCATTGTTTTATTGATTTATTGTATTTAATAGCAAATCGGGACTTTGTGGCAAATAAAGCCAAAGTTTTTGCAGAAAATCCATAGACTTTAAAACAGAGATTTTTCTTATGAAAATTTAAACATGGATTACTCACTTCTTTGTCCGTGATGTGTTAGCGTTTTTAATGATTACCAAATGTCCTTAACAATCCTTACATTTTACAATCTCATGTTGAGTCCTTTAAATCAAGCGCACCCTAGACGACATAATTGAATTGGTCCATATTTTTATTTGTTTTAATCAATATCTGAATTGATAAAATTGTTTTAAGAAAATCATTGATAGCAGTGCATGCAATACACATCCATCTTTCACGCACCGAATTGTCAAATATAAGGGTACAATGGAAAAGGCTTCGAATTTTCTATTAGATTCCCTTATGTTTAGCACTGAAATATAAAAGGGTACATAATTCTTAAATAATAATACAGACATAGGTAATGATTGAGTAAAAAATCGAGGGAAAACAATCGAAAAAAGGGAAAAGAGGGGGACAAATAGGGGGATGGTGAAGAAAATATTTGGCCTCTTTCTTTTTTAACATTCGAAAAAAGTGCCTGCTAATCTATAAATTTATTTTTATTAATATCAAATAATCAATCCGACTCATTTGGTGTGAATAATTTAATCCCCTTTTATCATGTTTATCAACAAATTTAAAGTACATGTATAAATATTGTTAACGGATAACTTTATTTGTTTTATAATTCAACTTCACACCTGGGTAGTTCTAATGATTCAAATTTCGAGTGTTCAAATATACAAGTGTATAGATTGACATGAAAACCACGTGATTGATAAGTGTGTGTAAATATAAGCTTCTGTTGTCGTCCATGATAATGTTTTCATAATTGCATTAAAATTACTGTAAATATATATCGTAGAGACATCACTTTCAGGGCAATAAATGTAATTAAGTCAGGATTTTGACATAAAAGAAGCAAGAATGTAAACATACAGAATACATCAATAAAACAATGATCCGACATTATAAAAACAATTAAATTAAAGATATCATAATTTAAAAAAACGAGACCAAAATGTTCATCTCCATTTCCTTATTTTTTTCTTCTCTTTTCCCTTTTTCTCGATTTCTATTTAAACACGTAAATTATCAATTAAACAATATAATCCATAGGCATAGATAAGTTCAGATACGTCAACGTATCAGATACGGATACGATACGTCTTTAAATGTCTAACTTCTACTAGAGCATTTGCACTATTCACGTATTTGTTGGCGTGTCCGTATCGACGTATCGTATAACACGTAAATGAGGAAAGGAGAAATTAAGTCAAGTTGGTCCCGATGAAGATATTATTATTTTAGTTTTCTATGTTGTGTTTTGGAAACTGAAATATGTGAATTTTTCTTTTTAGCCATGGCGTTGTCAGAATGTTCGAATTATAAGATAGAATGTTCCTTTAGGATCTTTCGCCTATATTTAAGAGTTCTTGAAGTGCTTAAAGAATCTTGTTTGCTATGCATACACATTTCAACAGATTTGTTGTATGCAAATATTAGTATAATTTTATGTCTAACTCATTTCAATATTATTATCATAAAGAATCGATCATTTTCACTAAAAATCATTGGTATTAGAAAAATAAACTGTACAAAAATTCATGTTATATAGTGAATTACCAACCTGATCTGCACAACCATTCCGTATTTTTAATTTTGTATTTTTCTTAAATGGCTGACCAAATTTTAAAACGTCACATATTTTGTATGGTTTTATCATCTATTTAAAATATTATCTGTTGCAACCTTTGGTTCAGTAAGATTAAAGTTTACATAACGCGTATGATATCATTATAATGTGTCCTAAATTATCACCGTTTCTATAATACTTTATAGAACAATTAAAATCAAATATAAATGATCGAAACTGTAAAGTTTTTTTTTCAATAACCGAAGGTATAACTGCAACGCATCATTCTTAAGGATGTTTGTTACTCTGTTTTAAAATATGAAGCTTTTAAAAGAGTATTATAAAATGAAAGTATATAAACAAAGGAACCACAAAACAACATTATGGATTATTGCGCTTGTTGTCAAGATATAAGCCATCAAAAATTTTCCGGAAAATGATTCGATCTCCCTAGATTTTTTATACTTATAACACTAGACTTTTCGTTTTTTTTAAATTATGACAAAATAACAAGGATTGTATAAGATTTTAAAATATGGCTTTTAAAACTATATCTAATAAAATAACGGAAAGAACAATATGGCATCGGCAATTTATTTTAAAAGGCAATACGTGAATAAAATCAGATAATTCCAAATATCTGGCAAAAATTCAAAAACAAGAGGAGCAAACATCCTTAAGACAGGAAAACACCAAGAACTTATTGCTTTAAACCGAGCGTGTAGTTTGTGAGTAAAAATAGTTCATAAATACCGAAACTATACTTTGGTCCCATATGAATGTTTCAAAAAGAGTATAGTATGACAATCTTAATAATTATGAAAATCAAGGGTGTTTGATATTTAATAATGAAAGAGAGACGAAAGATACCAAAGGGACAGTCAAACTCATGGATTGAAATTAAACTGACATCGCCATGGCTAAAAAATAAAAAGACAAACAGACAAATAATAGTACACAAGACAAAAAATAGAAAACTAAAGACTAAGCAACACGAACCCCACCAAAAAAGTCGAGAGTAATGATTACATTTTTTTTTTCACAATGTGTCAATACTGTTTCATGATTGGCATAATTGAATCAAGATTTATTTGTCATTAACTGATTAAACGAACGCAAAACATCACAATGAAAATAGTTCATCAAGAACAAGGTCATCGCCATTCTTTAGTATGTGCAAAAATCTAATAAACACTCCTTGAAATGATTTGACAGTTAAAAAATCAAATTTGTGAGCTTTATTATCAAGTACTACAGACAATCGTTTTGTCTTCAAAAGACTCTTAAGTGCCGCTCGAATTAAAATAATTGATAAGCCAAACCAAGCAGGAAACTTTAGAGGTCTTTTATACTGCAAATTCCTAAACGTTGTGCCAAATACGACTATGGTAATTTATAACTTGAGGTAGAAATAATCAGTTTTCGGTTAAATTTACATTTCATATACAGTAAATTTACAATAAATGTACATTTTAATTCTAATTTGCATGTTTCATTTCAACATAAAAGTGTGGACTTCTTGGCTGGTGAAATGTTTGGGGATATATTTCTCAGCCGTTTGTATGACTGAAGTTCTATTTTACCTCCTGTAATATAAAAGCTGCAAATTTCATATAAACTTATGCTTGCATAAATCCTTTTTAGAATAACTTTGAATTTGACAAAGATGTGTCCAATCCTTATAATTTTTAACCCTATAATTTTTTTCGTTGGCTACTATTTATTGTCCAATTTATATTTATATGTGAGCCACCATGTTGACTTGCTGAAATCCATGCATGTGCGAATGTTGTTATATACCAGTAGTATAAAATGAAACAACATCTACCATACTTCTTTTTTTTTATTTCAATGCGATATTATCCGAGCGGTCACATAACGCAATAATCTTCAGCTTGAGAGTTTCATTTGTATGATGTCATGTATTCTCATGAAAAATGACAGATATATTGTATGATTTTTTGACGATTGTCCCTAACTGTTTCACACTTCTTTTTGTTTAACCCCTTCAAATCATTACATACCACCAATTGGATGTCTAGTTTCCGGAAAACTACCAAGAAAATACTGGAAGAGCGAGCAAAAAGTTTTGTTTTCATATACTTCTTGAATAAGAGTTTTTCAGGTTTTACAAGTGAAGCGAGTTGTATGATTTTTTTTTAAATTGTGCGATTTAAGTAGTAATGAATTCATGTACAGATTTCTTCATAGAAAAACGAGGAAAACAATAGATACATTAATACATATAGTTTGATATATTTGATCCTGTTACATATTAGACTGTATTGTTTCATTGTTGTTTAATTAATTTTTGTTGTTATCTTCGAGTAAACTTTCTCTGTGTGAATTTTCATTTAAATCTATTTATATATCTACGTATCATAACGACCATTCCACTCTTCATTTATCATCTGATAATTCAATTTTGGATGTAACGCGTCTTCTGATTGGCTGACCGTGTTTTGTTTACAATCTCATAGACATAACTTTGTCATGATTTACGCCGGATTCAAATTGAATTTAGAACTAAATTGTGAGGAATGACAGTAATATTTTTATAGTTTATTCGAAATAACATTAACAGTCATTCCTTAAATAAAACATGCTTATCATTCTTATCTGTATTTGATACTCTCCTTTAAGGTCAAGGTTGAATGAAAAAGTTTCAAGGGTTTAACAAGTGAAATTATGTTAGTTTAATCTGAATTTCTAACTATTTTGTTCCGTGCGTCACTGATGAGTCGTACGTAGACGAAACGCGCGTCTGGCATATAAAATTATAAGCCTAGTACCTACGATAACTATTAGTTAGGTAAACGACATAATTGAATCAGATTAAAACATTTGTTTGTATTCAAACAAATGGCCCATAAAGTTTTAGTGATATTTCATTTCATTATGAGACAATGATTGTTTGTTGGCTGCTTGACATGTAGTTGGAACTATTCCTGCACATTCATGATCAACATAATGAGCATGATGAGCGTGATGAATATTTCTTTCTTTGAACGAAAAAAACCAACATTCTTAAAAAAACGAGTTAAACTTCTATACATGTACACGCAGGTATTAATTAATACGGCCGCTGGGATGACGCTACACAGAAATAGAAAGTTGACTATAGGGAAATTAAATTCATCGCGTTTGTCATAAATTTTGGTATTCAACCTACCATCAGTAGTCATTTCGAGAAAAAGGTCTAAATATGAAGCAGATTTATCTGTGTCGCATGTGTCGGTAGCATCTTTAATTTCAAGTTCACTTGAATATATTAAATGTAATATATAATTCGGTTATCATTCGAAATGTGTGCTCTTTTTTCTTTTGGATGGTTAAAAGTAAGTTTTGGTCAGTCCTCATAATTTAAAAATTCAAAATTCAGGATAACGCGCCAAAATTTAATGCAGGCTGCCTTAGGTTCTATCACCTAGATACTTAGGTATCTATGCTTCTCTGTTGAGCATAAGTCATTAAGAATAAAGAGCAAATCGTGGTCGGATAGAGGTCAGTGCACGTATAATGTGTCTGGATATGATGAAATGTCTTCTTGTAGGCTATTACTTTGTGAAAGATTTCGTCTCTTCATGTCGGTCTGTTTTAGGTTTTATATCTCATCAACATGTTCCTGTCCTGATATGCATGTTACATATGCCATTAGGGGTTTCTGTATTATTTTTTTCAAGACTCAGATTTATATGTTGCAGTTCTAAATGCGGACAAATTAAAAAAAAAATCAAAAATATTTACTTATTACGTATACCATGTATACTGCACCTTAATAAAAAAACGTTAAAAAAATTGTAAACATTTTTTAATCAATTGAACATTTTCAATTAATCATCCAAAACAGAATACAGATCTGTCTATTTTTTAATGCCAATAGTTAAGGAAACATAAATATGAACATATTTTATCACGTCCTGAAGGAGAAAATATGTTCAATATTAGTTCAAACATTCTTTTCATTTCATCGTCTTCTTGTGTACATTCCATCAGCTGATCAAATACTTCCGACTTTTTAATTCTTTCAACAATCTAAGAACGCAAGTTATATACCCTTCTTCATCATTAGAAAGTTCAAACGCTTTTTGGAGAAGACTTTAGGATGAAAACATACTGAAACCATTTGCCTGTTTAACATTTTAGTCTATTTGATATACTAGTACTGAAAGTCATTTTATTTTTACACAAGTTCAAATAAAATATTTGCTATTTCTTTATTCCCATTATCTTTCATAATTGCTTCAAATATGTCAGACTTTTTAATTTCTTTTTAAAATTCTAAAACCACAAGTTACATATCCTACTATATCATTCGAAAGTTAAAACGCTTTTAATATAAGTACATAAGACGAAACAATATAGTATATTTGTTGATTTATCGCTTTCATCAGTAACGATGGTTTTTAGTATATTTAAGGCAGATTGGGCTTCATTTCAGTTTCCTTGACACCGACTATATAAAAATCTAAGGAAAAAAAGCAAACTTTGCAAATGTAGTCCTCCAGCAATTCCATATTTAGGAATTTCTTCAGTTAGAAATGGATAATTTTCAGTCTTGAAATCGCTACAATCTATATGAAATACTCTTAACATTTCGTATCTCATCCTTTTTATAAATGACCTACTACAATGTATATACAATTCTCTTTAATTTCGATACGTCTCTGAATGATTGAATTTTAACATCATTTTGAACGATGCGATTCTTCAAAGTAAAGATTATCGATGACAATCGTAATATACTGGTCATTTCCCGATACTTCTGTGTGGAATGAAACAATTCTGCCAGAAGTAACCCCACACTCGGCATCGTTAAATGTATTCATTAAAGTGCAAGATAGACATCCTTTGTAACTAAGATAGCCTCGTTTGTTTTTACAATTTTCAATTTGAAGAGAAGCTAACATAATCTTATTCTCAATCAAAAACATTAAAACAAGAATTTTCCTTGCAGAATTTAATAGATGATTGTGTATCATCCTATAAACTATACATGCAGATTATGCTGCTGTTTTTCTCACGTTCAAATGAAGCCGATACCACACGGCTCGCTGTTTTAAGCGACAACAATACTTCGTCAAATTCACTTAAACGATAGGGCTTTCTTTTAATGCTTATTGGAAAGTTACGAAAATTTCGTAATGACGGAACTGAAAACATCATTTTCCAATTTTTACGCATGTTCATTTTGTCTAAAATTGACGAAAGATATGCAAGATCGGCATGAGAGAGGTCCCCATCAATCATGTTATGCTCAGGTATGAAGTTGGAAAATAACAACATACAATCCAATAATGAAGACGATCAATGCATAACAGAAAACAGTGCAAAAGATTTCGAGGATTCCAGTTCAAATTTTCACCTTCTTCTAATATCCAAAACAGCACGGTTTTCATGAAATAGGAGCATAATTTATTGTTTTGCATGTTTTCATTATTCAATATTTCCTTTAGCCAAATTTTCATCAATGCATAACAGAGTAATTGAGTATGATGACATGAATGAACCAACAATTTTTCTGAAAGAGAAAAGCAAATCGCCATTCAAAAGGATTGCCTTCAGTGCATGATGACTTGCTTCCAACGGGTACTAATAAACAATCTTGAGAAACTATTTATAAAATGATAGCCGGTGACGGCCATCCAAAAAATCTTAACCTTGATAACCATCGCTTTGCTGTCGTTGGCCATGTGTGACACTTTAAACATTGCATATAATCTATATCGACCGGAATCCAACTAGAAATACTTGGACCATGATTTTCCCGAAAACCATCAACTTGGGCTAAATCGCTTAGAGTAAGCAGCAAGAAATCATTATTTTAAATAAGATTCCCGTCAGCGGTTATTATTGCAGAATTTGGTAAAGATAAACTATCTGATTTCTTCAATAATGCAAAACCTGGTAAAGCATGATCTGTGTCAAGCAATAAAACGTCTTCTTTGTCTTTAGGCATATCTTCATAAACTTCCCATAATTTCTTACTACACAACTACAGGCCGTCTGTCTTTTTTTTTATTCTAAAAAACCTGAATTTCGGATACTGCGGAGATGACACCTTTCATTTGTTTTTTTAAAATGATAATGATACCTCTCGATGAGAACCCTAGGGCATACTTTTATACATACAGCATACAGCAGGTAGGATAGAGACATGTGCTAATGATAAACGGTTCATAGTCTTTTATCTCAATCAACAAGATGCGAACAAAACACAGTTCCTTTTTAAATGCGTAAGTCACGTCTGGTAAACTACACACGCTAGCGCTGAACAATAGTTTCGTAGATAGTAGATGTTTTTGTGTTCTGTTAAATTGTTCCTTTTAAAATTGTTAAACGATGATGACTGATGTACCCATATTTTGACTATTATATTTATTGTGTCTGTTTATTTAACGCATCAATGTAAAAATATCGGAAATTGATGAGACTGTCATTAAAGTGAGAGGGTTAGCGCTATAAAACCAGGTTTAATCCACCATTTTCTACATTTGAAAATGCCTGTACCAAGTCAGGAATATGACAGTTTTTGTCCATTCGTTTTTTATGCGTTTTGTTATTTGATTTTGCCATGTGATTATGGACTTTCCCAATTGATCTTCCTCTAAGTTCAGTATTTTTGTGATTTTACTTTTTTCTGCAATGAAAACCGTGAAAGGATTTTTTGGTGGTGCTTCACTGCTTCAAAAGGTATGTACATTTCTAAATCGCAGTTTTCTAATTCAACAGATCAGAATATTGACAATCGGAGAATGCTATGCTGCGGTGAATACTTTAACGAAGAGATACATGTTTCATGTTCTATTGCACATGGAGTTAAACTTCTACAAAATCAGTTGCCCCACGAGAAATTGACCCAAAAAGTGACATTTAAATTTTGTAATGGTTCTATTAACAGACCTACTTTTTCAAATATAGTTTTTGTTTAGGTCAATGGGTATGACAATCGTTTTTGGGCAGCGAGTACGCTTTCCAAAGTTGATAGACGTCTTAATAAATCTAAAATCTACAAATTGTCATTCTTTCATGCGTGAGGAGACCAGTTCTGATTGAGGACATCGTGAATGCGTGAGGGGACGTGCAATCATGTCGGACTTTCAATATTTTGATCAATTGAATTAGAAAATTGAAGAACCAATTGTTCTGTGTGTGTAGATTACCAGCCGTGGTAGTACAAATACGACACAAACAAGTCATTTGTTAACTGTGAATGTCTAATCAACTCATTTAGAACGAAACTAACTGTTTATTTTTTACCACAGAAACAAATCTATGAAAATACTTGATTTCTGCACATCAACTCAGTTTATAAAGTCTATAATTTCTCCACATTTGTCACGCAGGGTGATGCTGACGGATACAACACATTTTTAATCAATTACATTGAAATTAATCTTATATTGTGTTCATATGTATTACAAATTGAAATATTTCAAATCGATAACGGATGGTTTCATGTGAGCTGTTTTTTTTAAACTATATTTGTATGAGTGAAAACAGACACTTTGATTATTTTACAAACACTAAACAATCAAAAAGAAGCCTCGTTACATTTAATTATTAAATAAGGAATTATGACTACTATTTTAAAAATCACTGGATAACTGGTGTTTACAAAAATCAAATTCAGAGTAAAATGCATATGAAAACAACATACCAACATGATTAGTTACAATAAGGGCAATCACTTTATATACAAAAATATGTATGTGTTAATATTCAATAGGCCATAGATAAAAAACATATACCATGTAAAAAAAGATAATCAATGAACTGAAATGAGCATATTTCACGAATGTTACCTACCGATTTGGTATATTTACCGAATTTGTAATAACATAAGCAACACGACGGGTGCCGTTGCAACATATGGAGCAGGATCTGATTACCATTCCAGAGCACTTGAAATCGCCCCCAGTTTATGGTGCGGTTCATGTATCTTAGTCTTTATTTTTCTGTGGTGTGTCTTCTTTTGTTTGTCTGTTTGTCTTTTTTTGTTTTCAGCCATGGCGTTGTTGGTTTGTTTTTAATCTGAGTTTGACTGTCCTTCTGGTATATTTTCGACGCTTTTTTTTATTGAATATTTAATTATTAAAGTACGATTCATAAGTATATTAATACAAATACTAGGGAGAGCACTTGGGACCAGTCAATGTAATTATAATGTCATCGGGAGCATTCCATATATTTCATGAATGTGACCTACCAAATTATACTATTTACCGGATTTTTTTATGACATAAGCAACACGACGGGTGTCACATGTGGAGCAGGATCTGCGTACCCTTTCGGTGCACCTGAGTTTTTGGTGGGGTTTGTGTTGTTTAATCTTTAGTTTTCTATGATGTGTCGTGTGTGCTATTGTTTGTCTGTTTGTCTTTTTCATTTTTAGCCTTGTCAGATTGTTTTAGATTGATGAGTTTGACTGTCCCTTTGGTATCTTTCGTCCCTCTTTTACAAAGGTCATAATTGTATCCTTTTAATTGAGAAAAGGATATACCACTTTAATATTAGAAAACTTGTACTGGATCCCACAAAATCTCTTGCATTGTTTTCTTTTATGCATTGATCGTCTCCATTATTGGATTGTGTGTGGATACTTTCCAAACTATTTTATACCTGAACCTAACATGATTGATGGGAAACTCTCTAAAGACGATCTCAAACATCTTTCGTCAACCTTAGACAAAATGAATATGCGTGAAAATTGGAATATAATGTTTTCAGTTCCGTCATTACGCAATTTTCGTAACCTCCTTAGCGGAATTGAAAGAAAACCCTATTGTCTGAGTGAATTTGACGAAGAAGTGTTGTCACTTCAAACTTCCGGTAGTATGTTGGATGCAATGACTGAAAACAAAGACGACAGTAAATCGGCATGTATTATTTATAGAATGATACATAAGCAACTACCAAATTCTGCAAGAAAAATATTTACTTGAATGTTTCTGAAATCGAATAGGAATGAATTAGCGACTCTTTATATTGCAAATCGTGAAAACAAACGAGCATATATTTGTTACAAACGATGTTTATCTCGCATTTTGATAAATACTTTTTTCGATGCCGAATCTGGATGGCTACTACTTGCAGCATTTCTTTACTCCACACAAAAGTATCATCAAATGCTGTGTGTATTACAGTTATCTTCGAGTATCTGTTCTTTTAAAAAAGGCTGCGCACAAAAAGATGGAAATATTCAAACGTTCAGAGACATATCGAAATTAAAGAAAATGATATATAGTGGTTCATTTATAAAAAGGATGAGATATGAAAGTTCGAGAGATTTTTATATGGACTATAAAGGTCTCAAACGGGAGAATTACCCATTTCTTTCTGAAGAAATTCCTATTATAGGATTTGTTGGAGGACTTCAATCGCATAATTTATTCTATTTTCTTACATTTCTATATTGTCGTAAACAGGGAAACTCACTTGCAACCGAAAATGCCTTGAAATTACTAAAAACTAATTCTGAAGAAGAAAGTGATAAATTTTTTTCTCGCCCTATACATGCAAGAAATATTTGTCATTGTACGTTACGGAATCAACAATTAATCATCAACAGCAATAATCAATTTGACGCAACTCCCTCGGTTATAGCCGCCCCTTACAAGTTATGGCGCAATTTACTTTTAGGTCATAATTAGTTCTGAAAGTATTTTCTATCTTTCGATTTCCTTTCGATTTATTGTTTGTGGTGGAGACAGCTATGAAAATATGAATGAAAGAAGATATTGGGTATATGTCAATTAAAAACAACCTACGACACATAAAACCAAATCATTTATTAAAGTTGTTGACGATAAACAACAAGGACAATTACCGAATTCCAAGAAAATCTAAAATGGAATGTCCTTTATCAAATGGCAAAATCAAAATCTCGAATGGAAAACATGTGTCATACCCCTGACTTGGTAAAGGCATTTCCTTATTTAGGAAATTAAGGTCAAACCTGATTTTATAATTAGCATAAAGTCTCACTTGTATGACAGTCATAAATAATTCCACTATTAACTACATAGTGCATATGCCATAGGTTATTTCTTTTCTAACCGTCCCAAATCTAGAGCAGTTTGATTTATCGAAAACAATCAAAGATCTACTTTTAATAGGAAATTTCTTAAAGAACCACCGTGTAAGGATGTTCGCTGCTCTGTTTCGAAAAAACAGCTTTTAAAAACTGTTCTAAAGTGATAGTATATGAATAACGAAACTTGAATAAGAAAAACAAACATGAAGCTTAAGGTCCTTGTCTTTGTTTTTCAGATATAATCTTTGGCTAATATGGTGGGAAATGATTCTCTCTCTGTTTGTCTCACTTGAAACAAAAGTGGGCATTACGAGCAAAATGTTTTATCGCTCTACCAGGATGAAAACAGAGGATTCTGAATATCTGACGAAAAATCAATAACAAGATTATCGAACATCATTAAAGCTAGGTTCAGACTGAAGATGCACGTCCTGAACATGCATGAAAAAGATGCCACTTGACGTTAAGATACCAACAATCACATTTGAAGCAAGACGACAATGTTTAACTTGATTTACTATTTTAAGTGAACAGGTGTGCAGAGATAAAACTCGCCAACTTTACTGATTATGAGTGCATTTTATATTATATATGTTTATATTTATATGTTTGTAAATACTGTAACATATCATTATCGATAATCAATGACTAACCTTGTCGGATAAACAAATACATATTTCATTTATTGACACTGAATATACCTTTTCATTATAGTAAGTGAGAAACAAACATACATGTGTAATCACAAAAACTTATTATTGTCTATAACTATACAAATAAGATCAAGGTTAACTGAACACTGTCAAACAGACACGAACATCTTACAATGATTCAAATAGCGAACAAAGACGATATGGCTTTTTGTTAAAGTATTTTAAATGCACTGAATTCTGAAAAACTTTTCTGACGCACCATATTTGAAAAAAATGTTTTTTTGTTCATTCAATCTGACTTTCCTCTTTGGCCAAGACGTAATTCAGAGATACACAACAAGTCCTAAGAAAGTTTAAATCAACTCCGAATTACCGGTAGATTATATGGTAATACGTACTATGATTTAATTTAAATATATTCCGACTGTGTTTGTGCATAAATACAATGTTTGATAAGTGAGTTTACTTCAATTAATGACGTTTAAACTATAATAATTCTGCATTATTCTACTTTTTACTCAAAGTGAGGTCGTATTAAGCTAGCAAATAACTTGCTTATGTTTTTTTGTTTGTAAATGGTGTACCACAACAACAGTTTAAAACTGTTAATTCAAGTTGAAAAAATGCTCGAATCATTCACAAATTAAAAACACTTGTATTGAATGATTATCGAATTCGTTCAATGACACATGCCAGTGTGACAAAAATCAGAAGAATGTTGGCTGCGGTTGGTGAAGATTTTGATACTGTAGTAGACAAAAAGGTTGTTTAAATCGTTCTGAAAGCAGATTAAACAAGCAAAGAAAAAGCTTATACGCCTCTTAAATTCGATTTTAAATTTAAATGTCTGTCATATCAATAAATTTCTAATTCAATAAAATGCATTCACGTTATCTTCCATAGTGATCGCCGATATTTGCTCTAAACCACCAACCGAATTTGAAATACAGTCGAAAAACGAGTAGTTACTAACATGGAAACATAAGATACGACAGAGATGGGTCTTATTAAGTAAAAGTCCATGCTAAAGCTGATTTTGTATGATTCTAAACAGTCTCCTTAAACTATTTAAATGGTCGCCATACACACAAAAACAGAGTATTAACAAGTGGTCATTGTATTTGCATAACAAATTTACATGGGTTAAGTGAAGAACGTTAAATTTAACACTTGCAATAAATAATCTCAGAAATGTGAAAGAGTAGTTTGAAGTTGAATCTATTGAAATTTGATCGGTTCAACATGTTCAAAACACAAACAATTTTTGATGAGATAATTTCAACTGACCCAAATAAAAAAGAACACTAAAGGAATGTACAATTTAACATAAAGTCTATTCTAGTGATATTTGGTGTATCTTCCTACCACCATAGATAACCCAAGACCTCTATCACAATGAATGACCTTTATACAAATTATTACAGATTGCTACATGAAAAATGGACAAATGATTATGACTAATCATTCTAAAATAATGAATAAGAGGCTCCGATTTTAGTATACAGACATTCCTTAGACAGATATCAATTTATTCTCGACAAAAATAACTGAAACGTTTAAAAACGGTTTTATTCTAAATACATACAAGGCTTTAAAACACTAAGTCAGTGTTTAGGCGAGGAGAATATGCTGGCAATAGTCACAGGGAAAGCAATTCTGAGTGCAAAGAATCAATAAGGAACAAACTTCTCCAATTTAAACGGCAATTACTGTAAAGCAGAAATTTTCGTTGGGGATTTTATTTCGTTCATTTCGTGGATAAGAATTATCCACAAAATAAAAGCCTCAACGAAAATATAACTGTAGATTTACATTATTTTATGATTTGACAAATTCTTATTATAGTTGACATTATATCAATGATGAACACAAATGCATACAATGAAATTATTAGGCTAATTGATTAGAAAACGATATTTAAAGGTTTTCTTGTAGTTAGCTAAAAATACTAATATTTTGTTTGTACAGTAATGAATAATGATCAAGAACTGTCAATCAGTGTCATTTAAGAGTATAATGCGTATGTTATAGCCCACAAGTCGTAGCGTGTAAAAGCCAGTTAGCGTGTGTAGGTCAGAACACTTGATTAGTGCTCACTTTACCATGACATGCAATTATTTATTTGTCCAAACGGTGAAAATTAAGATCAGTTTTATTGGGTATCGTCAAATATAGAGTGAGATCTATATAATTGTTTTCTATACTTAAAAACCACAAAAATTTATCCCCACGAACTTACTTTTGGATACAAAACCAGGAAATTTTAACCCCACGAAAATAAATATTTATACAGTATTCAGGTACCACTGAGGCAAACAAAGTCAACGAATCGATGACGCCAAAAATGGTGAAAAAATAATAATTGTTTGAACTTTGTTTTAAATATTGGTGGATGGTTAGATCGCCTCGTTTTAACGTCTCATGTCATATGTAACATTTATACCAGGATGAAAACATGTTTCGCGATTCATATATGAACCCTGAACTGTAATTGTCACGTATGCTTTACAATATTTTGTTTATTTATTTTGGAAGGCATATCAGTACGTTTTACATGATTATGTATTTTTATAATTGAATTGCATAGATTTTATGACAAGAACACATAGGGTGTACATCTGTTCCATTTATAATACTTTTTTAGTTTTAGAGAGCAATAAGAAGTACCTTTTTGCGTTACTGGTATAATAATAGATTGGTTTGCTCGAAGGTGTTGGATTAATTGCTTGTGTTATTTGTGTTGATAGTTTTATATCTTTGTTTTAACCAGTTAGTGACAAATAATGCAATGTTAATTTCAATAATACCATTAATAAACAGTATTAACACAAGGTGTAACCATATAATCATAACACTTTTGCAAACACGCCGAATAAGATCGATCTATGATATTATTTTTGATTTTGAAATTTTATTTGATATTCAATAATTATGGTATGTTTCATTTTGTAAAAAGTTATCTAAGGTAGTTTGATACATAGAGGTGACCAATATATAGTCCTAGAATTCGTGAACACAAAGATGTTAGTCAATGCTTTCAGACACTGTTTAAAGAAAAGTGCTCAGTTTTTCTCCTGTATCATGTGTGTATGTAAAGACATGTATTGCGGTATTGAAAATTTCGATCATTCGAATACACATTGTATTTCAATCATTTATATTTTCTTTATAATGCTTGACTAATATTGGATTTTTAATCTATGTTTTAAACGGCCATGATCCCGGACACCCAATGATAATATCCCAGGCGTACTGTAATTGTACTTATCAAAGCTTTCAACAGATAAAACTTCAAATAGTTGACATGATAGTATTAAAGATCTAAGAATTTAAAGATTGTACTCCATTTGTGAAAAAGATAAAACTGACAAAACGGTATATTTTGATAATGACATATAGTTTATGTACAGCTTAATCTTTATATGTCAGTTGTGCAGTTCATGTAGGTACTCAACAATGAAAACTACAAATAAATAATATCGATTACATTGTTGTATTATCAAGAATAACAGTTTTGGTTGTTACCTAATACAGATAATTTGTGGTAAACAGTGCTGATTTTTTAAGAGAATAATTGTGTGAAACTATTCGAAAATAAAAATAAAAATATTAAACATGGATTGCAATTATAGTTTTAAATTTCATATATGAAACGATCTTTTTTTTGAAATTTTAATGTTATCGAAATTGTTGAACCAAAGAATGCATTTATATTAAATCAAGCAAGAGTGACATATTTTAATTCCCATTCACCATGGGTAGGACGGGCGGTAGAAATAAGAAGGAGAATCAATGGATAATATAGAATAAAAAAAAAAGCTGGTGATACATAAGATGCTACTTTAAAAAATTGAAGTGCAAAATCCAGGGAGAAATGCATGAATTATGACAACATATCCACAATTTCGAGTGAAAGTCAAACAAAATTTATTTTATCAAATATTCCGTTAGCAGATGTTACACAGTAAAACTCATTAGCATACTAGTATCAGTGAAATATTCTACAGTTACGAATGACTTTCCCATTTTTGTTCCCATGTTACGATTATCTTCTCTCGGTGTTACGATTATCTTCTAACAATTCTTTATGGCTATCATATACAATTTGGTAAAGAGCCCATAAATGTGACTTAGAACATACACACTACAGAACCATACAAATCAACTTTGCAGCTCAGTATTCCTCGAAAATACATGTTGATACGAAGAAACTGGCAGAAAACGATTTTACCTTTTTCGACCTCCGCTTTATTTGGATCGTTGTAACTGCAGTTACCATGATCAGTTTATCACCAGTGAAAGTTTGATTATTTGCTTTATTTCAACTGTAATTTACCTATCGCCCATATTGGGTTATGCTCCGCCCATTTATGTTAATTAGCTATTGCCACGGAGACTCAGATAAACAAAGTGCAAAACTCCAATCAGGACACACATTATTCAAATGTTTGTTTTATATATTTGCTATTTTTTTTTTTTTTTAATATTAAACATATTTTATTAACAATCACCTGTTACATCAACCCTCAGTTGCCCAGGGAAGCAACTAAGGGGGCCCCAATTTTTACAGTCTCATTTGTCGGGGAAAAAGCAAATGAGAAAAAAACTCCCACTATAAATTATTAACATCAATCTTTATAAATATTATCTTTCCTTGTACAAATGTACATGTACCTGCAATCATTATCGATCTATATATCTATACCTCTCACCATATATAATTATTTGAATAAAGTATGTTTTTTTATCTTTATTTATTTCTCACAAAGGCTACCTGTATTTATTAAGCAGTTTCAATTTTATCGTACATCAACTTCAAGTCTTTTGTTATGTTAATTTCAATTACATTAAATTTCTGGTCGAGTGATCATTTACCACGTGCGATTTGTTAAAGGGATGTGTAGTTCATTCATAAAAAAAAATGGATTAATGATTTTGATTCCAAATAAGGATATGTTTGCTATTTGATTGTTCACGAGTTCAACAAACTTATATAGCTGATAATAAAAATGAAAAATGAATTATCAAGAAAATGTACAAACTCTATTTATCTATGATAGAAATATGACGAAAATCTATATATAATTATTATTTAAAGGTAAATTTCAGAAGTATGATGCAATTACATAGGTATATAAGCACATGCTTAAAAGATAAATGAGGTTTTCCCAAGTGCTGACATCGAAAGGTAAATAATTTCCTATTATAAAATAAAATATTTGTTTTCCATTCTCAATACAGTTCAATGAATAATTTACTTTCATTTCAAAAGATTTATAGAATTGAAGAATTTAATAGTGCTTCATTTTAATTTAGAACTCTTCATTTTTGATAAAAATCAGATATTTAGACTAAACAAAACTGCGGGAAATGACTTGAATTTATATGATATTTAAATCCCCCCTCACGTATACGATTGTTTAAATGTATGTATAACACAACGCCGAACATCTCAGGCCTTAAAGGAGCACTAGCTACGAAATATGTAAAAAAATAAAGTATGATTTTTTTTAGATCAATCATTAATCAAATTGGAATAATCAAATAATAATTTGCTTTTAGCAATCAATTTCCTTTAATTTTGTTAAAATAAGCGATTAAACATAATTTTTGACTGATTCACTTGCAAGTGAAAACGTCATCATCATTCTAACCAGTATTCATGTGAACTTCAAGTTAACCCCTAGCTAGAGATTGACAACGCATGCATTGTACGTGTACTGGTTATTTAAAGGAAAAGAATGTCAACAATGAAAGTGAAACTACGGTTCATCATTTGATTACTAATTCGATGACATAAAATCGTTCGTATATGGTTAAAAACAATGAGAAACATCTATTTTTAATCATAAAATAAAATCAAACAGACCTATAAAAATCCACTTGCACGTGTTGGTTTAATCTATTGGTATCTCTATTTTTGTTTACATCGCTTATATGGTCATCTGAGGTCAAATCGATAGTTAATTAGATGGCGTCTGGACTACAATACACACGAAACGAACCTATATATTATCTACCCCATGCTCTGTAAACTGTTTATTTTAGACTTTTGATAGTTTGGATAAATGTTTTACCTTGTTATAAACCAATTATGAGAATTTGAGTCAAATCGGTTACAATGAATTTGACAGCTAGTGCCCCTTTAACATGATCATTTGTATATATGTCAAATTCAACATAGATACAGGGCTGAACATTTTGTACGATAGGTAAATAAGGTACAATATACACATCAGTTGCTCTCGAAGTAATACAGTGTGAAGTCCAAATCAAATAAGGTGTAGATCCTTAAAACTGGAAATTTCCTAAATGTTATGTCAAATACAGCTATAATAATCTATCTATGAGGGTAGTAACACCTTAGTGTTTCCAATAATTCAGCAAATTATGTACAGATTTAAAATGAGTTTTATATGAAAACACGCTACAAAACCAATCGCACATTTCCGTCATTGTCAAAGTTTGACTATAAACATGTGGTACTAGACATAATTGTCGTCCCTTGATGTTTGTTGTCCAAGAATATAGTCCTAAGTGTTGATAGTTTGTTACTTGCCAATTTTTTTTTATTCCCTTGCCAAATTTATTTCTCAATGTTTAATGCCTCAAATAGCAAGTCGGGGATGAAATGACACTCTTAGTGATCGTCATTGTGCTTGATAAACTAGCAATTATGTCTATTCTGTGAAAAATCTTTGTATCAGACCATACTGTCTGCAAAAAATGTTGCATGCAAGAGTCTTTTTATGCTCAGATTTATTGTATCATGTCACTTGAGTATAGAAATGATAAAAAAGACAAATGTTTATTTCCTATAGCTTTAATATGCATTTTTAAATGTAAATATGTGGTACGGACTAAATCGACCCTAAATTATTTTCACTCTAACTTGGTCTTTTACCCTTTTAAACTAATATGATATGTTATTTGTCTCTTTTCTTTCCATTTTAAGTACATTAAATACATATGTAAGGATTATTTATAACCAAAAAGCTTCACAAATTTAAAATTGCTTGAAAATATTATATCTTCATGTAAGGCACCCCTTCATTGGAAAACAACAATTTGTAGGCACAGGGTCATATAAATTTGACTTTTGAATAATTATGCCGAATCTGATAAATCAAATGTGTACTCTACTACTTTTAATACATGATATGATATATTATATATTAAGGCATTTAAAAAGGTTTTTTTTTGCAATATTTTAATTTTTAAAGCCCCAAATGTTGATAGTTGAAATGTTTCAATTTTAACGTCAAAATGTAACACGCAAAGTTGAATATAAAATTACTCATATTGTCTGTAATACATATCTTATCATGTATTGACCCTAAATTATTTTATTAGGTCGTTTCTGTGTTTGTTACATTTTAATGTTGTGCCGTTGTTCTCCCCTTACACTTAATGTGTTTTCCTCAGTTTTAGTTTGGTACCCCGATTTTGTTTTTTTCCATTGATTTACGATCGAGTTTTGAACAGCGGTATACTACTGTTGCCTTTATTTATTGCCATGAAACTTTGGAAGCAGTCTAATAATTTATTAAGCTTTGGTCATACCAAGATTTATTAAGATTGGTAATTTTTGTCTATCCTATTAGGTCCGATACCATAATTGTCGTCCCTTGATTTTCGTTGTCCAAAAATATAGTCCCTAGTGTCGACAATTTTTGTAATATCCCTTCCAAATGAAATTTCTCCATATTAAAGCAAGTCGGGGAATGAAATGACACTGTCAAACAGTTGGGTCAAGAATTTTAAAGTAAAGTAGTGATTTGGTCCAGTTGAAAAAAGTTGAAAATTAGCACTTCAGAACTGTCAAAAGATTTCAAGACCCCCTTAACTTACAATTATCCATATTTTGAGTTAGAGCCGATGAAGTTTTCTATAATTTTGATAGAACTTGTCCTAAAAGTAGTACAACACACTGTAAAAAAATTATTGAGAAAGCGCATGTGGATTTTTTTCATTTTCATTTATTGTCTGAAAGAAATGCACTACGAAATAATTCTGGTCTCGGACCATGTACTCGTCTAATATACAAACACACCTGAAAAATTCAACCATTCCATATCATTAAAATGAAATGTGATATATATTTCAATTAAACACCAAATAGACTTTTATTGCACTTAAAAATAACAAAAAAGTAAGAAATATCATAATCCTAACATGGGGGAAAAAAATCAGTTTTTAATTTATAGTTTATGATATTATGTGTGTCTGAACCGTTTGATACACAATTCAGTACTGCAGTAGTCGAGTTTGTAGAAATTCTAGATTGAGATATAAAGTGATGAGCTCGTGTTATCGATCTGGAATTTGACATTCTATATTCCAAAATCTAGATAACTCATTTTACATTTTTTGTATTTTAACTTGAGAACAATACTATAATGATATGCAAAATGCAAAAGAAGCACAATAAGCTGTGTAAACTTTGAACAAATTAAGTGGCAAAAAGCTTTAGGACCGCATATGGCAAATTACCATGATAGTTCTGTAGATGTCTATAAAAATGCGAGATCATTTAAAAATAAACAGCTGCGCCATGAGCGCATGATACGCCCGACGTCTTGTATGGAAGTTGTATGCAATAATCATAAATAGTTTCTGAGAAAGTTTTAAGCAATAACCATTTATTGTTTTTGAGACACGGCGGGACATGTGAAACCCCCCCCCCCCCCCAACCCTGTTTTTTCTTCTTTCAAATATCACTAAAATAAAATTTTGAATCAAACCAAAAAGTATACAGATCTTAAGATTAATATAACAAAGAAGTGTGTACAGTTTCAAGCAATAATCATAAATTGTTTTTGAGATACGGCGCGACATGTAAAAAACCCCTCCCCCTTTTTTACAAAATACTCAAAACCTCAAAAATTAAATTTTGAATCATCACCAAAAAGTATACAGATCTTTAGATTAATATAACTAAGAAGTGTGTAACGTTTTAAGCAATAATCATAAATCGTTTTTGAGATACGGCACGACATGTAAAAACCCCCTACCCCTTTTTTACAAAATACTCAATAACTCAAAAATGAAATTTTGAATCCTCACCAAAAAGTATACAGATCTTAATATTTATATAACAAAGAAGTGTGTAAAGTTTTAAGCAATAATCATAAATCGTTTTTGAGATATGGCGCGACATGTAAAACATCCCTCCCCCCTTTTTTTTTTTTTTTACAAAATACTCAATAACTCAAAAATGAAATTTTGAATCCTCACCAAAAAGTATACAGATATTAAGATTAATATAAATTAGAAGTGTGTAAAGTTTTAAGCAATAATCATAAATCGTGTTTGAGATACGGCGCGACATGTAAAAAATCCCTCCCCCGTTTTTTTTTTTACAAAATACTCAATAACTCAAAAATGAAATTTTGAATAATCACCATTAAGTATAAAGATCTTTAGATTAATATAACAAAGAAGTGCGTAAAGTTTTAAGCAATAATCATAAATCGTTTTTGAGAAACGGCGCGACATGTAAAAAATCCCTCCCCCCCTTTTTTTTTTACAAAATACTCAATAACTCAAAAATGAAATTTTGAATCCTTACCAAAAAGTATACAGATATTAAGATTAATATAAATAAGAAGTGTGTAAAGTTTTAAGCAATAATCAAGAATCGTTTTTGAGATACGGTGCGACATGTGAAAAAATACACACCCCTGTTTTAGTTACAAAGTGCCGTAACTCAAAAAGTTTAAATCTGATTTTCACCAAAAAGTATACAGATCATTTGATCATCATAAAAAACAACTATATTTAGTTTCATGAAATTTAGATAAGTCGTTCTCAAGTTACGGTGCGACATGTTTACACCGGACAGACAGACGGACGGACGTACGGACACCGGACATTTGTATACCATAATACGTCCCGTCAAAATTTGACGGGCGTATTAAAATGTTGTCATTTTTTTTAACACTTTGTAATGAGTGGATTTTGTACTATTTCACGTCTTAGTATTATTTCGTTTTTACATTGCCAGATTCTATGTATACATGCAATGCACTCATAAACGAAAGTAACCAGCATATTAATATAATGTAAAACAGATTTTTATTTATTTTTATTTCTTCAAATGTTTTAATAAGAGAACGGATTACTGTTCTAAATTTGATTATGGAAAGAAAAAAAAAACTACAGTTCACGGGTACATCAAGTTCAAATATATATGGCCGATAAATATAGAATACGAGTACGCTAAATATGAAAAATAAAGGCAACAGTAGTATAACGCTGTTCAAAATTCATAAATCGATTGAGAAAAAAACAAATCTGGGTTACAAACTAAAACTAAGGGAAACGTATCAAATATAAGAGAACTACGACACAACACCGAAATGTAACACCTACTGTATACAGAAACGAATTATAACGTAACAATGGCCATTTTCCTGACTTAGTACAGGCATTTAATGAAAAAATGGTGGGTTGAACCTGGTTTTGTGGCATGCCAAACCTCCCGCTTTAATGGCAGTGATATTTATAACATTAAAATGACAACATTACACGACAGGGTTACAATTAATAAACAGAGAAATGAGAGAAAATATAGAACAGAGAAACAAACGAATAATAGCCACAAAAAGGCAACCGGTTAAAAAATATTTTTTATACGGCAGACGTGCGCTACGTCCACACAAAACTATGCTCAGATGTAAAAAGTTTGAAAGCCATAACAACTAGAGTTGAAGATCGCCGAGGACCAAAAGTTCCAAAAAGGTGTGAGGCCAGGCTTGATTATCCGCCTGGGACAAACACATCATTATTATCAAGAATAAGACATAGTTTTGCAAACAGTAAATTTTATAAAAATGACTATATAATAGATATACACGATTAAACTGAAGTGGTGACTAGCTATAGAATAAAAAACGAATACATTACAAAATCACAGCCCTGTAAGCCATAGTCAATGCAACGCCCAAAGTGACGTCACATTTAAATTTCTAAAACGTGTTCCGAAAATTAAGAAAGAATTTGAATGAAATTCAAGATTGGATTTGTATGAAATTCAAGATTATATTTGTATGACTTATCTAACTTATATTATTAACAGTGAAAATTATAATACTAGTTCATATACTTAATTGTTTTATCTAGCTTTGTGGGTGTTTCTTCTGATCAAACTGCAAACCAAATATATCGTGTAAATTTTGTTGATCCAAAATTAAATCTTCCAAATGAACTTGATGATTAGTTATCCCCAACACAACAGAAAAAACGATTTACAACTACAAACGTTAAGACATTTGACAAAATCCTATGACAACAACAAACACAACATCAAAACCCAACAAATTAATTTGGGATGGAATAGTACCGTGCCACGTCTTAAAGCAATACGAATTCACACTCAGCAAAACAATCACATTCGGGAATAAGTCACGTTCGGTAATAACAATATAAAAAAAAATTGTATGACGATTTATTGGTGAAATTGTAATAAAAATGAAGTAAACAATAAAAATAAGATAAATACTTAATCACAAAGTATAAATAAAATAATAGATAAATAAGTACTAAGCTTAACTTTGAACAAACATTTGTACTACTAAGTGTCTCTATGCTAAAGTTTTGTCCATTTGTATATGGAAATGAGCAGATAAGTCCTACGTGAAATCTTCATGAATAGTTTAATCTTTTAAGATCTTATGGTTAATTTATGTAGTATATCTCCTTATACGACTTAAAGAATTGTCGGTTACTTCATAAATGTACGTGGATGATAATAAAAATGTATTTAAACGCCATTAATAAGATAAACCAATCAAGACTCTTGGTATATTCTACTGATGATAGTACCAATAATTAATTTATCAAATTATGTTAGTCGATTAAGTTGTCAATACTATTCGTATTTTTCTTAATTAGTTTTTTTTTCTCCTTTTTCAGTTTGTCAATAATCCAAGGCAATATGGGAATATGGTATGACAAATTTCCAGAGTATTATGAAAGGTTCAAGAAGACATGTACAGAGATAGAAGAAGGAAAATATAATCTAAATCTATCTGCAACATATCCCAAGAAATATATTCGTCATTCGGAAGAAGAAAACAAATATATTTACTCTGGGCCAGAAAAATTGAAACATTTGTTATCCAAATTTCAATACTTTGCTCATCTCAACACCAGTTCCACTGATATCAAAAAAAGTGAAAATATAGAGTTAAACATATTTAGTCAGCCTATTACTTTTCGTTTGTCTGAAAGTCAAATTCCTTCGAAATACATTGAAACTGGCTGTAAAATGGTGCGCGGTAAGCAAATATTATTTACCGTTGTTGATGAAAATGGAAAAAGAAAGATGACTGCATATGCAGACATAATGCCACAATTAGAGGCGTATCCTTCAAAAGATCTTGCGAAGGCTATGCTAAATGCTTTGAATACTTCACAGTTCTATCAGAATTCGGAAGGTTTAAAAGAAAGGATAATTCCTGCAGCTTCGTTATTTATTCTATTAACTCACATCCCTGAGGCCGCCATTCCCTTTACAGGCACCATGGAGGAATTTTATAGCGCAATTAGATACAATAAAAAATCTGTAAACCCAAAGGACAAAATTGTGAATATTAAAAAAAAGACTGGTCGTATTCCTATGGCGGATAAAATAGTCAGGAGTAAATTGAGAGACGTTGCTGAAGGAAAAATCTCATTCAAAGACGCGTTCAGTGAGACGAATTTTGTCATTAGAGGTAAAGACGGGACATCGAAGGGTCGCACATGGGTGCTTGAGGATCAAGCGGGTGTTTTAACAGGAGATTTGAGCGATAGTGAGGATGAAAGTGGTACCATATCAGGATTACCAATAGAAAGAAAAAACCAGGATTACCTACATACCGTATTATTTCCGGAATCATAGATAATGGCATAAGATGAATTGTGTGTTTTTAATCTAAATTAAATATTGTCCTCTAGTTCTTCAACTGTTTCAAGTGATATTGTTCATGTTGTTATTATGTAAATATAAATAAATTGAGAGAAAATAAAGATTCTATCACTGTTTTGAATGGTTGTAATCATTTATATCTTTACTTATGATATACCTTTATTGGTAATATTATCAGAAATAAAACAAAAAGTAGTATGGATTGAATTGGTAAGATGAGATTAAAATGATACATACGAAGACAAAATAATGATAATAAAAAAACACAATTGAAGTTGAATGGACATGACATATCACATTATACGTTCACGTATATCAGGTGTAGCTATAAAGCAACTTGATACTATTTTTGTATCGTACATTGTAGTAGTCTTCTGTTTATCAAACAGTTATTCATTTAAATAAAATCTGCTGTTAGTCTGTCGTTGCAACATTTTTTTTATGCCCCACCTACGATAGTAAAGGGGCATTATGTTTTCTGGTCTGTGCGTCCGTTCGTCCGTCTGTCCCGCTTCAGGTTAAAGTTTTTGGTCAAGGTAGTTTTTGATGAAGTTGAAGTCCAGTCAACTTGAAACTTAGTATACATGTGCCCTATGATATTTTGTTCTAATTGTAATGCCAAATTAGAGTTTTGACCCCAATTTTACGGTTCACTGAACATAGAAAATGATAGTGCAAATTTCAGTTTAAAGTTTTTGGTCCAGGTAGTTTTTGATGAAGTAGAAGTCCAATCTACTTGAAACTTAGAATACATGTTCCCTATGATAAGATCATTCTAATTTTAATGCCAAATTAGAGAATTTATTGGCAAATTTAAAAAGTCAAAAGATAAATTTGAAAATATAAACTGGAAACAAGACCACATTAAAAGTCTAGGAATATATTTGGATACGATTATCAAGAATGTCAAAAATTAAACACAGAGAAACAAATAGATACATGTGAAAAATTGATTCAAGGATGGAACAAACGAAACTTAACATTAATAGGAAAAAATACTGTAGTAAAGTCCCTAATTTTACCAAACCTAACATACACAGCATCATGTATGATAATAACACATGAAATAAAACAAAAGTTCAAAAATGTAATACATAATTTTATATGGAGCGGAAAAAAAGATAGAATTAAACGCTCTATATTCTGTAAACCATATCTCGATGGAGGATCAAAAATGATTGATTTAGACTCCTATATAAAATCCTAGCAAATTATATGGGTTTCAAAACTAATAAAAAATGAAAACGATAACTGGAAAATTATTCCAAGATTTTATCTTAATAAATTTGGGAAAGATTTTCTTTTATTCAGAATGAATCTAACAAATGCAAATTTGCTTAATAAAATAGATTACAAATCCTTGCCTGAATTCTATAAACAATTAATTAAAACTTGGGTAGAAGTAAAAGGAGGTCAAACTATCACTCCAAAAAACTTTCTTGAAGTTAGAAAACAAATTATATGGGGAAATAATCTTATCAAAGAAAACGAGAAATGTCTGTGTTTTCAAAATTGGATTAGCAGTAATATTTTGTACATCAATAATATAATAGATGAAAACGGACACATCTCATCAAAAACTGTACTAATAAATTTAAAGAACAAACAAGATTGGATTAGAGAATTTTCTTTAGTTAAAAATGCTATACCAAAGTACTGGCAAAATATTTTAAAACAAGAAAGCTCTTATAAAACTGTTGTCAATATAAAGAAATCAGTGAACTTAAATATTCTACTAAAACATGAAATTTCACCAGACACGAGCAATACATGTCCTTACAAAGTCAATTTACAAATGATAAACGAACAGAAATTTTAATATGGGAAAGAATTCTGCATAAAAAAATGTCTACAAAATTTAAATCCACATTCAACTTTATTTTTAACTACCTTGAAAACAACAAATTTAAAATGTTTAAATGGAAAATAATGCATTATATATTAGTCTGTAATGAATTACTTTATAAATGGAAAATAGTACCGAGTAGTTTGTGCTTCCATTGTAAGCAACATGATGATTATAAACACTTCTTTTTTTCCTGTTCATATAATGTTCAGTATTGGCACAAAGTTGACCAGCTTTTATCACTATTAAAAGTTGATAAGCATATATTCAGTCTTGAAAGTTTAGTAACTGGCTATAAAATTGAAGATGAAGATTATTTTGATATGAACTATTTATTAACTATACATTACTTTTCAATTTATAAAGCATATTACATGTCTGACAAGAAAGACAAGGTCATTGATATTTTTAAAATATTCCAAAATGAAATCAGGGACATAATCAACATAAATAAAATTAGAGAAAAAAAATAAGAGAACCATACTTAAAATTTTAAAATATTTCGAATTTCTACAATTGCGAAGCAAACTCAAGCTGTGACCTAGTTAGTTCATGACTGCACATGAAATGTGTCCGGGCAGGTGATATGCATCAAATGAAATTCGCTATTCTACTCTTTTGTCATGTTTATATATAATTTATCATATCTATTAGAGCTACACTGAATTAGTATTGTTTTTGTTTACACAGTACAATGCTTGGATACTGCATTCATGTATCGTTAATTATACCACGTGCACTTTCGATCTTTTTTTTATCTTTGGTTTGATCGCAAAAAATACCATTTACTGAAAAAAAATTATGTTGTTTATAAAATGTGTGAAAAAACAATTGTCTACCTAATCATTTAAGACCCCTATTCACAATTACACGGAGTAAACTAACAAAAAATTTCGAAATTCTATTCTCGACTGAAAAGTCATGCTGTCAGAGGCTCGCTGTCAGTATTAAGGATCATCATCAATTTCACGGTTCAGTGAAGCTTCAATAAATCAATCATATACAGTTTGGGTTTAGAAAAATACCGTATTCCGGTATTAAATTGTACTCTGTAGAACTGATATTATGTATGTAATGTAATACAACTAACTTTATAGATGTACTTATTGAATATTTTTCCCTAAATATTCAATGACTTATTTAAGGGATACTTAATTGAAGCTGTAGATAGAGTAAATTGTTAACAGCAAAAGTGCAATAAAACTTTGATTAATTAAAAAAAAAAAAAAAGAGAATTTATTCCAATTTTGCGGTCCACTAAACATAGAAAATGATAGTGCGAGTGGGGCATCTGTGTACTGTGGACACATTCTTGTTGTAAATGGCTAACAGTGATAAATAAAGACAAGAGATATATGATCTTGAAGCCATATGAGAATTTAATTTAAAAGGAGAAAATGTAAAACTAAACCCAAGGAGAGAACACCTTTAAGGAAAAAAAATTATACAAAGAAGTTTAAGATGATATGAAAAAGGGGAAGGTAACAAGGGATCAATACAAAACTGCAAAGTTATAGAAAAAAAGAAAAGCGATGGCAAGAAGAAAAACCACGAATAGAAGAACGATAATCGACAAAACACAAACGCATAAAAGTTAAAGATCAAGCAACATGAACCACACTATAAAACCTGGATATGAATTGTAGCCGGCATATAGGTTCTCCTCCACATGAAACACAGCGGCACATAGTATATGCTCAATAGAGACATCTTATTGTTAGGTTTCGCACAGTGGATCATTCATGATAAACAGCGAACAATTTGAACTGTCACAATAAAATGGGGATAGGGGTGGACATTTCCCATAGACCAACTATGGATCATTCAATACATGTTTTTTGCTCGAGTTGTGTAACGCTTGGAGAGCTGGAAACTTCTCCTACACGATGTATCTGATTAGATATCCACATTGCGATCACACGTGTCTGTGTACCAATACATCCTGCCTATCAAAAATAAACTCCCACCTTTTGTATGGGTCTCCGCATAGGAGAATTCCTGGTGACGTCATGATCAAACCACAGGTTAGTTGATGACTTGGGGTCAAGTAGAAAAAGAAAGCAGAGGGTTAATTTTGCCATGCCAACTAGCTAAAAAAAACCAATCAGGAAAAACAAAAATTAAATCAGCTCCTTACAACCATCTTATTAAAACAAAAACAGAGTATAAAATTTATCATAAGAAAAGTTAAGAGTGAATTAAATCTAGTTGCCACAGCTGTTAATAGTTGATTCCTAATTATGGGGTTGTCGAGACGACATCAGGAAGCTAAAAGCCAAAAAAAAAGGTTGTTAAAGACCTAAAACTTATCTGCCAAGTACATCTGAGGTAAATATTGTCTTATGGATTTGAATCCTTAAGTTTGTTTCTTAGTTATTTAATTTTTTTATTAACGGATAATATTAATTTAAAAAACGTTAGTAATAAATAAAATCACAACAGAAGCACTGACAATTGAGGTGAATATAACAGGGCAGCAGCAGCGGTATGGACTAGATGATCACATATCATCTCTTGTTTATTCATATCGAACTAGTTTACATTGTTTGGGAAAGTACGTTTATTTATATACTACAAAATATTCGTTCCACGTCGTGCAAATTATCAATAAAATACAATATTTGTATTCATCGGCTGTTGTCTGATCTATAGTCGGGTTGTTGTCGCTTTGACACATTCCCCATTTCCTTTCTTAATTTTATTAATGTATTTCTGTTATCCCCTGATTATTATTTGATTTTTGTCGGAAGTCCAGTGATGAATATTCCATATGTAAAACGAACAAACAAAATACTAATTTAAATGTTAAAGCATGATATATTTGTTGAACCACCTGAAATGAAACGAAATGATTAGGAACAAACGTGCCTTAATACATACAGATTCATCAGATAATTGAATGAAGGTTTCTGTTTTTGCGTGCTGAAACTCTGGCACTCGGATAATGTCCAAAACCTGAATTGATGGGTCGACATATACATATTTATACATGCCGCATATATATATCTTAAACTAAAACGACATGTCCTTAATTACTTAAGATGATTTTGAAAATTGACTTTCATCTAAATGAAATTGACAAATTTGTTGCTGTCACAAGCTTCGTGATTTTTGTTATTTGTCGAAAAAGGTCAAGCCTGGAACATATGATGAGCTAAAGTTATGTGAATATCGGGTATGAACAGTTTACATCAAAGGATGAATATTAAAAAAGAAGAGATGGTGTGATTGCCAACGAGAACCTCTTCACAATAGACCAAATTACACACAAATTAAGAAATATAGGTCACGGCCTTCGCCATTGCACAAAACCTATATCGCATAGTCAGCTATAAAAGATCCCGAAATGACAAATGTAAAACAATACATATGAGAAAACTAACGACCTAATTTAGGTATACAAAAGAAAGAAAAGAAATATGTAATACCGCAGCAAACGGCAAACCCTGACTTGGAACAGGCACATACATACAGAATGTGGCGGGGGTAAACATGTTAGCGAGATCCCAGCTCACTCCTAACTTGAGATAGTTATGTAACAGTACAACATACACGTAAGAACGAACTATAAAAATCAGTCGAAAAAGGCTTAACACATCAGATGGATACACATAGAAATACATCTATCAAAAACACAGAGTGGACGTGTTCGGGTACTTGTACATCCAAACAACAAAAGGCATTGAATACAGATATGAGAGTACTCACAGTTACTGACAGCTAGTTCAAAGTCTGTTCTAATTTGATACATCAAAACTTTAGTTCAGCACATATGTTACATTACATTGCCTGAAAATCACTAACGAGTTGTTAGCTATACTATCGATCAGTAAGTAATTGTAACTTGAACTGTTGTATGTAAATTAAATTAAAATAAAACATCCCGTTTAAATGTAAGTTTGTTAGTGGTCTAGAATCTCTAGATACAGTGGTCATGTTCTTCGAACCCTATTATTTGCCAGGTGTATTGAACTCAAACTTGATTGAGTCATGAAATGCAAGTTTTCTTGAAAGGTCGGTGCTACCTGTTTTTACTAATCAAAACCGACCGTCGTTGAAACCTCCGTTTAACACCAACAACAAACACAAAAGGGGAAAAGAAGTTCCCAAACAGCTTCTAAATTTGTAAAAAACAGCAAGCAATAAAGGGCCTCAAAATGATTAAGTGTAAAACCGGAACATGAAAACCAACGGTCTAATCTATATAAAAACGAGAAACGAGAAACACTTATGAACCACATCAACAAACGATACCACTGGCATCAGCTTCAATCTATGATATATGTAAGTCAAAAATCTAGAAGAATACTAGACGCGCACTTGTAAGTATATTGTCTTTTAAGAAATGTGATACTGGCTTAATTCTATATATGATATCGTAACATTTACAAGAAAAAAAATATAATAACGAGAACATGCCGATATCATGTAAATATGAGTCGTAATTTGTACTTGGCAGACATATACTTCCCCAAAACATTAATCTGACTACGAGCAGACGGTCCGTGTAACACTTATCAATTCAAAGTTTTAAAAAGTTTTGAAATTTCAGATTTTTGGAATTTTGATCAAAGTTTTAAAATATTAAAATTTCAAATTGTGTTAAAGTTTTGAAATTTTGAAATTTTAACCAAATTATTAAAATATCAAAATTCTAAATATCGTTTATAAATTTGATATTTTAGAAACTTGATCAAACTTTTAAAACACTAAACCTAATGTGCAATTTTGATTATATCACTTTTTGAAAGTTTAATTTTTTAAATGTTTGCTTAAAATATCAAAAATATAAAGGGGCGACAAGAGGGGTACCTGTAATCACTGTTGTAAACACGGCTCTGATAAGAACTATTCTTAGTTATAAATAAATAGCGTGAAATATATCAAATCATTCTTAATAACAAAATAAATAATGAAAAGAAGAAGTCGGTTTTTTTATGAAACATATTAAACATCACATGGGATAACAGTATCCTGAAATTTTAAGGTTGTGCATCTATCAAAAAAAGTATATAATTAAACCTATTTAAACCGGAATCAACTACGTTGATTTAAATCTCTTATATAAGGTTAGCGTTTGAGATAAATAATTCAAAGCTATTTTGTGTTCCCAGTGCCAAACATTTAGAAGTATCAGTGAAAAATGACCAACTCGCAGTAAACCATATAGTATTATTCGCCTTTTTGACGTTCCTGATGAAGGTAGATCCAGAAAAAGCGCCTCGGTGGGCTGGCATACAACTTAAAAAGTTTTCCTTTCTTGTGATAATATATTGCCTTTTATGATGTATTTCAGTTCCAAGAATTGATACGGAAGGAATACTTAAATACTTAGTATAGCGTCGCAATAAAAGTTGTGCTAGGCGTATTTCAGCTGGCCCCTAGACAAAAATAGTGTACTGGTTCAGCGATTATAGACGTAATACTAAACTCCGAAACATAACAACGAACTAAAATCATAATCATACAAGACTTAGAAGGACAGAGGCTCCTGGATTGGGACGCGCACAAATGCGGCGGGGTTTAAAATGTTTCGTGAGATCACAACCCTCCCCTATACCTCTAGCCAATAAAGAATGAAGAACACACAGTAATACGAACAATAAAACGCACTTCAATATAAATAGGAAATACAAGTCCTATGTCAGAATAGGAAACAAACTAAGAAACTAATTAACATGCATGACAATGATAATAAAATAACAAAGGACTACTATACATAAGGCTAGCAGTTACTGTCATACGCCAGCTCCAGACCTCAATTAAACTAATTGAAAGGTTTCATATGTCCTCATTATGCACACTCTCTTCCTGTTGCATGTGTTGCTAGTTTGTTCCAGAACATTCATGAAATATTTGTCACTGGCAACAACAAAAAATCGATAATTTAAAATAGGTTATTTGCATACAAATTACGAAGAAAAGTAAGATTCAACTCCGAGGACAAAGTTGCCCTATAGATGGATTTAAATATGTTTTAACTTCACTTTGGTCAAACACCTCTTTAATTGTTTCGTTCCTATTTTGCTTGAATTTCAAATTTCAGTTTCAGCGTTCCGTATATGAATTCTTTACTTTAAATTCTGCGTTTAACATTGTACTAGTTTTTCGAGAGTGACATTGGTGTACGGCCAAAAATGGAAAACATCCATCATGCAGCTGACAGTGTGGCTTCTCTTTGCACGGCCCATTCTGACTGGGTGTACATGTGAACTTTTAGTTTGCTAAAAGTCGATTGTCGTACGATAACTTCAAATATGAATACCCAAATAACAAAATGCAAATACGGGACAGTAATATCCTTTAATACAAAAACATCTATTCCTTTTGTTTACTATAATAAAACAGTGGTTGATTTAGAAACTATAATAGAGCTACGTGTATGATAACCAGTCCAAACGTTGTCTTTAAGGTAGCAACCATGTAACTTTAAAAGTGGGGTGAGGTTGTTTTGTCGAAGCGCTAACAATTTTATTAAGTTTTTTATAGCCATTAATAAACTTGACTGGTTCAAAATTTAACACTAAATGGCATGGACATTTTTTCTTTTGTCCTCTTCTGGCACAGGATATTATATCATCAAATTAGGGATCAGAATATTTTAATGTACCATTATCGAAGCCCCTAGTGGTAGTATCAAGTAAAAAACAGGGACTATCAAAATATTGGTTCCCCAGACGATTACCATTTATCGCTGATAAAAACTTTTGAACACAATTTTCAACTTTCAAAATGCCGACACCTACAACTGGGTAGATGGGTGCTTAATGTAGCACAGCGGCAACTATTACATAAACATGAATGCAAGTTGGATGCTTAAAGTAGTACAGCGGGAATTATTACATACATATGAATGCTCGTGAAAATAATGTTTATGGTATACGTTTATATATGATATGAAAGGTTTTAACTTTCACAAAAACCAGAGCTATACGTTGGATTTAAAAGTTTACTTTATTTGGCCTTTTTAATTTTATTTGACTTTATTTGCCTTTTTAACTTAGTTTGGTTCGAGTGTCAATGATAAGTCTTTTGTAAACGAAACGCGCGTCTGGCGCAAAAGCCGGCAAAATTTAATTCCGGTATCCATCTATGATGAGTTTTTGTAAATACCTTGCAACAGTATCTTGGTTCCAATTTGCTGATATTGGATCATATTACCGTCTTAATTTCAGCGTAAACAAGATTATATTAAAAACCTGCCATACTGTGGACTAGCACCACCTTAAACCATGCATTCAGTATCATGAAGCGCTTTTCTTGATCGACCTCCTTACGACACGCGTAAAACTGAATATTAAGGGCAAACAACTTACAAAGAACAGATAAAAACGTTTAAGATGATCTTTCATTCTGTAAATGAAATGATATATTCTTTAGCCAACATGATTGCAGAAAGAAAGAAGTCGTAAAGCAAAACAGAAAAAAAAATGAAATCAAAAGAGATAATACATCGTGTATTGGGTCTTTTTATGGCTTAGAGTTTAGTAGAAAATGTATAAACATGCTCAACATAACCATACTATTTATCCTACTGAGAGTTGTTCAGTTTTTACTGTTACTCCTGTTTCTCCTAAAATATGGGTGCTAGAAAAACCAGCTGGTAAAATGGTCAATATCAGAGCCGTACGTCTGGTTTTTAAATGAATTATCTTCTTTAAGAAATATTAATTTTGTCATCCAATTTTTTACCGCTTTCAACTGTCCGTTTTATTTCATACATAAACTTTTAAGTATCAGTATGTTTTTAATTCATATTGTTTCGTTTCGTTCCGCTTTTATTTCGTTTCGCTTTTTCAGGTATCCCTCTTATTGCCCCTTTTCTATGTTGATATTTTAAACAAACATTTAAAAATCAAACTTCAAAAAGTGAAATAATCAAAATTGCGCGTTAGGTTTAATATTTTAAAAGTTTGGTCAAATTTCTAAACTATCAAATTTATAAACGATATTTAGAATTTTGATATTTTAATAATTTGGTTAAAATTTCAAAATTTCAAAACTTTAACACAATTTGAAATTTTGATATTTTAAAACTTTGATCAAAATTCCAAAAATCTAAAATTTCAAAACTTTTTAAAACTTTGAATTGATAAGTGTTACACGGACCGCAGACCACTCTTTACTCCAAACTTTTAGCCCACAAAGGTGACTGGGTAATAAAAATATGGTTGGTCTTGGTCTTATTCCAACTGAAAATAACATTCTGACCAGAGTTGGATGTGCGTTTTGTCTGTGTGGGATGTACAAGTACTCATCCACATTCGGTCAGAATAAGGACGGTGAATATAATTGTTCGTGTAGAGAAAGTGTCATGCATTCTGCACGTTACGTTCCTTACAAACACTATTTGAATGTAGCCCTTTGCTAGGCAAAATTCCTTTCTACATCGTATATAAAATTATTGGCAAGTGGCAGTCCAAAATCCTGGACATTCCTAAAGTATT